>NW_027636365.1:366511-461181 GCF_903797595.1 Erithacus rubecula
CCCAATCTGTTCTCAATACCTTATGTCTTGTTGTTTCTTGAAAGAATCATCCTGGTTTTGCAACCCAGTTGTTTGTCCATGCCAAGAAAAGGTGGACAAGCGGCTGAATTACTGAGACATTGGTTTTGCATTGGCAATTTGACTTGTTTAAAAGACCATGCCGAATTAAACAATATTTGCTGTTGGCCAGTTTTCTGAATTACCCAAGGTCCAATTTCAAAAATTTTCAGGCTCAGTGTAACCGGTGGTCGGGTAGTAGGTGTTACAGCATTGACATCAAGCTCTCCGTTATATTTTGTATTGTTTTTCCCACACATAATTTTTTTGGAAAAATTGTACAACAGTTTAACTTTGATTTTGAATTTTCACAAAATAAAACACAGCTGTAAGGTCCTGTGCTGTAACTGTATACAGGTTCGATGAGGGATTCAGCAATTAATCTTCACGTTCCATGGCATTACTCTGTGAAAAGTAAACACAACAGAATCTGCCACAAAGAGGCAGGAGGTTAAAATGATGGAACTATGCAGACAAAAATTCTGTTAACTTCCCAATCATTTTGCTGCCAAGAAGGAAGCCACTCTGTACCTCCTTTAAACACAGTATAAGAGTCAGTGTAGCTGCAAACAAGAAAGGCACTCTGCACTTCAAGCTGGAAAACACCCCAAATAACCATCAGCTCTCCAACCCAAGAGTCACCCCGTCCCCCAGCAATAATTTGCTCAGCAGAAGCACTAGTGAACAAAGAATTAGTGAACAAAGATTGTTTGGGGGAGAAAGCAGAGGCTACTTTAATTACTGAGGCAGGTTTATCATTGCTGTTGCCCAAGTTCTCAGTTTCTGTTATTGCCAGACTTTTTAAAATTCCTTCTGTTAATGTGGATTTCTGGGTCACCCTGTCAGGGGGGCAGTCCCAGTAGTGGCTGTCTTCAAAAACTTCACTTCCTGAGAAGCTTTTTGAATTTTCTCTGAGGCAATTTGCAAGTTAGTTCTTTCTAGGTGGGAAATTATTTTCTGTTGCACATCCCTCACTTCTTCTTTTTCTTCTCCTCCTATCAATACATCATCTATGTATTGGTACACAGCTAGAGTGTCAGGTTTGGGTTTTTGGATTTGCCATACAGGGGAGTTTTGCAAGTCCTGTATAAGCGGTTTGATCTCTACTTTGGCACTAGAGAGAAGAGGGTATTGTTTTATATTTACAGGTAATTGCATAGGTGATTTATAGCCAGCAGTGGATTTTATTTCATGTATAATTTGCAAGCAGGCAACTTTTTGAATGCTTTTTAGGAGTTGGTCTGGGGTGCCAGTTATGGCTAGAGAATCACCTCTTTCTAGGGGGCTAAGTCCCCCAGCCCAGTAGGCTGCACGCTGTGTCAGAGACCATGGAACACGAGAGTTTCCAGTTGTTAAGAAAACTCCAGGCCCCCAGTACCCACTGGCTTCTTGTTCACTTAATTTAATTTGACCTCCTCCAGTGAGTGAAACTCTAAAAACATACTCTGTCTCAGATTCATGTGGGAGACGTGAGTATTCTTTCTTTAATTTGGCCAATTCAGTAGCAGTGTATGGTATTTCTTTGGAGGTTATGTGGGGGTCAAAATCCTCGTCGTTCAGATATCTATATTCCGTTTTAACAAGAGGTCTCATTTTAGAGCAGCAATTTTCCCCACTATTTTGTACATGTACTAGTTCTTTCTGTGGGTATATCTGCTGTATGTGATATGCTTCCTTTTCTTCTGTGTGATTAGGTGTATCTGTATGTTGTGAGGCATGTGATAGTTGTAGCAAAGAGTTGTGATTTCTTTCCTGCTCTAGTTGGTTTTCCAGAGTTTCTACCTGATTTGTTTTCTGTTCTAGTTGGCTTTGCAGAGTTTTTACCACACTTCTTTTCTCCTGTAATAGTTTTTGCAAAGCTTCCACCAGGTTTTGCAAGGAGTCTATCACTGCATTTTCCTCACTCACTTGTTTAAAACGAGATTCTACAGCAGCTGAAAGACAAGCACCTAGAACTGAGAAAAGTGAGGTTTTATTTTTCTTGCTCAGTTTGAATTCTGTTTCATGTTGCAAAGAATGTAGCCTATCAATTACATTTTCTAAATTAAACCAATTACTGTGTGCCCAGTCCTCCCCCCCCCTGGGAGGGTCTGGCATTATACTTAGCTAGTAAAGCGTAAAATGTGGCTTTATCATTTTCCGACATTTTTAAAAAGGGAGACACACTTAAAGTTACACAGAAAGCACAGGTGAAACTGTGAATACCTTCTCGTCCCTGGAGCGGGTGAAGAGACAAACTACTTGGGAGGTACTAACTTAACTACAGAAACAGCCTGTCTCTTCGTGATCCCAAGTAGTCAAATAAAATAACTAAATACATATTTATAATAAAAATACGATAAATATATAATTATAAAAATAACAATATTCTGTGAGTTACGATTATGTGCGAGGGGGAAAAACCACTTCAGGGAGGTCAAGACTTAACACCCAGACTTCTGCTGGGGAGAACCCCCTCTCTTCCCCGGGGGGCTGAGGGGACCAAACTGCCTGGGAGTTTCTCTTTAGTTGCACAATGGTTGTCTCCTCAACTACACCAAGCAACAAACAAGGAAAAAACCACAAATCCCATCTTTTGCTCAGTTGAGATCCTTTCAAAAAGTTATCTGATAACTGAAATGGAGTTGATTATCCACCTGGGTCTGTGTGCAGATTGCGGGAAGAAGCCAATACCACCTCCCTTGCTTTCTAACACTGTTCAGTCCTTACGGCACTGACAGGCTAGGTGGGTCTGAAATGGCACAGGTCTTCCCCTGGTACAAAGTGCACAGAAACCCCAACTCCTCCAGTATCGGGAATGCAACTGCCAACTACGCCAAATAATGTCACGATCCGCCCAACCTAAGCGGGAGTCGTGACTGGTTCTTTATGGATCTCAGAACGCAAAAGACACAGCAGGGGACAAAACCAGTTTACTGTTACAGAAATGCACTTTATTTAGTGCCAACCAAAAAATGCGATAGTGGGACACAGAGAGAGAGAGAGAGAGAGAGAAAAGGGGGTCAGGATTATAGCTACCAAGACAGGCAGACAAATCCTCATGGAGCCAGCCAATAGATGTCTGTTGCTGTCTGGGGAGATCTCGGGGATCTCCTCTGAGAAAGTCACTTTTATAGTCCTTTCCCAAAGCGAGTGGCTTCTGGCCAAAAGGTGGGAAGATTTATGAACTATTGTATGTGGAGCTCGTTACGCTGAGGAACAGGCGGAAACAGGATGTTTCAAGGCACACCAAACCATCTTTGTTGTTATGAACACACACAGGGTAGCCCATACTGAACAGTCCATTGTTCTTCCATCTGTGGGAGCTTTGTTGAGTAAACGCCCCGTGACTAGTTATCATGAGAAACCAGTCCTGGTAGGCATCACCTGTGGAACAGACACTGGGTGTTCCTCCCATCCCTGGCCAGCGCAGGCCTCAGGCAAGGGTCGTTGGGCTGAAACAGATGAGAGGCTCAGACAGACTCTCACAGTATGTCAGAGTGGGGTTTTTCCAGTGACCATTCGCCTCCGAGACCAGCAAGTGATAGAGAAAAGTGAGTGCAGCTACCCCACATCCATGCTAGGATGTAGTGAACAAGTCCTTAGCATCACAATGGGAAAAATTCCACAGAAAGAAAGGGGAAAAACAATCAACCTAAAAGAGCAGGGACAGGGCAGCATCTCAGTATCTATATGAGCTCAAGGGAACAAAGGTTTTCCACATGTCCAGGATGATCTCCCCTCATTTCCATTCCACCCATTGTGTTTTGTCTCCCCCAAGACTCCTCGGTGCAGAGCCTGGCTGTGTGCTGTCCATCAGCTCCTGGGTGGCACAGCCAGGCTGGCATGAGGAGCCCCTCAGCCTTCCCTGCTCTGCGTTGGACAAGCCCAACTCCCTCAGCCTCTCCTCACAGCCAAAGGGCTCCAGCCTCACCTTGGAGGCCCTTCCCTCACCCTGCTCTAGCTGCCAGACATCTTTGCTGCCCTGGGGATCCCAAACCAGGCCCCAGTGACCTGGATAATCCATGTCCTTCATGTCCTGGTTGTAATGAATAAGGAACCTTTTGTTCGTCTGATAGACTTTGAGAGGATATTGCAAGGACTTGGAGGCTGGGATATCGTCAATAGTTTTGCTGTTTTGCTTTACTTGCAAGGATGCTGTTAATTATTTTGCTTTGCTTGTCTGAAAGACCTTGAGAGTGAGCCAAGATGTCTTTAATTGTTTTGCTTTGCTTGCCAAGATGCTGTTAGTTATTTTCACTTTGCTTGTGTTAATCACATATCGCTTTAAGTGCCAGTAGGGTCAGTAAGACAAGGGTGAGGAAGACTACTCACCTTCATCCCTCTACCACCAGAAGGCAGAAGAAGACCCCCTAGCAACTGGAGGAGCATGCGCAGAACTACTAGAGGAGGAGCATGTAACCCGAGGAGCATGCATAGAACTACTAGAGGAGGGGCATGGAACCCTGGAAACTGAACAACTTAAAAGGGATGAACAAAGAAGGGGGGGGCACGGCAGTTTTGTCGGAGCAAGGACTCCCCTGTCTCCCAGCGCTGCGGACCTTTGCTTTTGCCTTCTGTAACCAATAAATTCTTATTTTTTTTATTCGATCTGTTATGGCGCATTGCGCTCATTTATAACACTGGTCACACAGCCCAGGTTGCTCCTGGCTTGCCTTGCTGCCAGGGCACACAGCTGCTTCCGGCCCAGCTCCTGCCCACCAAGACATTTCTGCCAGGACTATGGATGCAGGGAGGGCTGTGGATGTTGTCTATCAGAACTTTAGCCCTTGACACCATGTCCAAAAGCATTCCCTGGAAAAGCAGAGACCTGTGGCTTGGATTGGTTCACAAATCCCTGGACTTAGAACTGTCAGGATATCCAAGCCCAGAGAGTGGTGGGGAATGGTGCCACATCCAGAGTGTGTGCAGTGGTGTCCTACAGGGATCAGTGCGGGCCCAGTCCTGTTCAACATCTTTATACACAGTCTGGAGAAGGGGATTGAGTGCACCATCACCAAATATGCAGATGACACCAAGGTGGGTGTGAGTATGGATCTGCTGGATGGTAGGAGGGCTCTGCAGAAGGACCTGGACAGGTTGGATCCAGCACCCAAATTCAACAAGGTGACGTTAAAGAAGACCAAGTATGGGGTCCTGCACTTTGGCCACGACAACCCCTGTAGCGCTCCAGGCTGGGGACAGAGTGGCTAGACAGTAGCCAGGCAGAAGGGGACCTGGGGCACTGATGGACAGCAAGCTGGACATGAGCCAGCAGTGTGCCCAGGTGGCCAAGAAGTCCAATGGCTCCTGGCCTGGATGAGGTATTGTGTGGCCGAGAGCAGAGCTGCTGTGCCAGCACTTACCCAACTCCAGCTCTGCACATAGACATTGCTGCTGCAGCTCCAGAGAAGGGAACAAAAGGGGGATCTCTAGTGAAAACTTCAGTGGGAGATGCTTTAGTGCATTTAAAGCCACAGAGAGCACAGCTCATCATTGAGAGAGTCTGGAGCCACAGTGAAGCTGGACAGAATCAATATGAGAAATGGCACATATGCTGAGGTTTTTTGGGGGAAAATGTTGAAACATTAAAACACCTTGAATAAAAGCCCCACAACCAAACCAAAAAGAACAATGAAATTTGACTTTAATACAAGAGATTTACAGAAACTGCCCAACAGTTTAGTATGTCTGAAATTGTTCACTCATCAGTCTCCACACTGCTGCCTTGAGCTCCTGGTTCCTCAAGCTGTAGATGAGGGGGTTCAGGGCTGGAGGCACCACTGAGTACAGAACTGACAGGGACAGATCCAGGGATGTGGAGGAGATGGAGGGGGGCTTCAGGTAGGAAAATGCACCAGTACTGAGGAACAGGGAGACAATGGCCAGGTGAGGGAGGCAGGTGGAAAAGGCTTTGTGCCGTCCCTGCTCAGAGGGGATCCTCAGCACAACCCTGATGATCTGCACATAGGAGAAAACAATGAACACAAAGCATCCGCAAGTTAAAGAGACAGTAACAGCAAGAAGTCCAAATTCCCTGAGGTAGGATTCTGAGCAGGAGAGCTTGAGGATGTGTGGGATTTCACAGAAGAACTGGCCTAGGGCATTGCCCTGGCATAGGGGCAGGGAAAATGTATTGGCCGTGTGCAGCAGAGCATTGAGAAAGCCACTGGCCCAGGCAACTGCTGCCATGTGGGCACAAGCTCTGCTGCCCAGGAGGGTCCCGTAGTGCAGGGGTTTGCAGATGGACACGTAGCGGTCGTAGCACATGATGGTCAGGAGGAAATACTCGACTGAGATAAAGAAGAGAAAGAAAAATAGTTGAGCAGCACATCCTTTATAGGAGATGTTCCTGGTGTTCCAGAGGGAATTGTGCATGGCTTTGGGCACAGTGGTGCAGATGCAGCCCAAGTCAGTGAGGGCCAGGTTGAGCAGGAAGAAGAACATGGGGGTGTGCAGGTGGTGGCCGCAGGCTACGGCGCTGATGATGAGGCCATTGCCCAGGAGGGCAGCCAGGGAGATGCCCAGGAAGAGGCAGAAGTGCAGGAGCTGCAGCGGCCGTGTGTCTGCAAATGCCAGTAAAAGGAAGTCGCTGATGGAGCTGCTGTTGGACATTTCCTCACTTTGGCCATGGAGTCCTGTTGAAAGGAGACATTGACAAGCTGGGATAGATTTTTTTGAGTCAGTCCTGTGCAATTCAATTAGGTTTCCTCATAAAAATCTTATCTTCCTATAGGGGCACTTCATTAAAAATTTTTATTTTTGAGTTTAGGTTTTGCCGCTGAATCACTGCCTGGTCTTTACCATTTCTCTA
Organism: Erithacus rubecula; assembly: GCF_903797595.1. Classification (NCBI taxonomy): domain Eukaryota; kingdom Metazoa; phylum Chordata; class Aves; order Passeriformes; family Muscicapidae; genus Erithacus; species Erithacus rubecula. The sequence continues at coordinate 373,362 of NW_027636365.1, forward strand.
AGCCTGAACACTGGGTATCCGAGAAAAAATACAGGACTTCCTGTGCCACAGTGCAGTCAGACCTGCTGGTCCTACACAGCTGCCCTTTGCACATTACACTTCCCACTATTTCAGGGTCATTAGAATTACAAAGTGCTGGAAAAATATAGTGGATCCATTGAAGGTTCCAGTATCAGATAAAATCACCTTAAACATTTTTCTCTTTCCCTATGCAGCTTGATATGGAGGGATATCCAGGGCTGACCTGGCTCTCTGCTGCCTGGAGTTATAGCTATTGGGATCTGTTTCTCTCTATGCAAGCCTTGTCCCTGCCAGTGCTCCCAGAGCCCAGCCCAGCCCTGGGGGCTCAGCTCTGCCCTGGACATCCCTCCCAGCACAGGACACTGCCCAGGGGCATCTCCCTGCCAGCAGGGCCTTAAGGGCAGCTCAGACTAACACAAATGTTGCAATCCAAGGTGCTGCTGTTGCTGTCTGTAGGCAGAGGAGGGTGAGGAGGCACGATGTGAGGGAGATGTGAGGCAGATCTGCTGATGCCCAGTGGGACAGTTCAGGAGTGTCAGTGACACAGACAGGCTTGACAGCCCCTTTCCCTTCCTTTGAGGAGAAAGCTGACAGCAGCCCTGGCCATACAGCACCATCTCCACAGCAGGAGGAATCTGCCCTGATGGGGGTGGCTCCTTCCACCTCCAACTTCTCCCCGCAGTGCATGGGGAGCTGCCAGGAAGGCTGAGAGCTGTCCCTGGCAGGTGGCACATGCCCTGGGCTGGCCAGGAGCCCTGAGGGTTGCAGGAGCTGCTCTGCAGGACAGCCCTGGGCAGCCCTGGCTGCAGATCCAGCTTCAGCCCCTGCAGCCATCCCTGGCAGTAGGAGCCATCCTGGAAAGGCTGACATGGAACAGAGACTTGACAAAGCAAATGACATAAAACAGGTATTTTTTGAAAGGGTATGCATTGGGCAGTGCAAGAGCCTGGCAGGGCCTCACCCTAGTCAAATCCAAGATGGATACTGTTCACAAATTTTTACACTTTTATAAGTTTTGGTTCATCCACATCTTGGGGTCAATTATCCAACTACAGTCGCAGGATATGGAGTCTCAGCTCCCTGGCTTGCCCTCAGCCCTTAGCCATTCCTTCTGATCTTTGGGTACCGGTTGTACTTGATTGTGTAGCTGGGAATTGATTATTCCGTCTAACTAGCCTATGAAGAGAACTTATTAACATGTAATATGAAGTTTCAGAGTAACAGACTAAACAGCACAGAATCTGGAAAATATAAAAGCTAAAACCCAAGACATTATTACCCCCACACACTCACCATGTCAAGAGCAGTAAAGATGTTTCACCAAGTGAAACCTCAACTAAATGTCTTCCTAGCCCTGATTGCCTTTAGCTTGTCTGTGCCTGGCTCCTGTCCCCTCAGTGCCTGCAGGCAGTGCCCTCAGCCCTGCTGGGCTGGGAGAGGAGCTGCTCCTCAGCAGAAATGTTCTTTTGAATCTTTCCTAAGCAGGCAGGAGCTGCCTCTGTACTAGGAGCCCAGCCCAGCTCAGCAGCTCAGACACAGCACAAGGACTTTAATGAAACTCTCAGGGCTTTGGTGCTGTTTACATGAGACTCGGTCCCTGAGAGAGTGCTCAAAAAACTTTTGAGAACTCAAATTGAGATGGAAACTCCAAAGTTTCTTGAACTTTTAATGGGTCCCACTGAGGGACACCACTGATAAAGTGTGCCCAGCTTCCAGTTAGAGGAAAACACTGGAGGCAGTGATGACAGGTGGGGACAAACAAGGGAAAGGTGTCTCTGATGCTCTGGAAAGGTGTCTCTGAGTAAACCTGGATGTGTTTCAGGAATGCAAAGGGCCAAGGGCTGAGCCCCAGCCCCTGGCAAGGCACATCCTGTCCCTCCCTCATTGCTCAGGACTCTTCCTGGGCTGCTGGGCTCTGGGGATGTGCAATGCCAAGGGCAGGACCATTGGGCAGCCCCTCCCATGCTGCTGAACGGGGACAAGGAGGCAATGAGGCCCCAGCACAGCAACGCTCATTTGTCCCCTGCTGGCCTCAGGCCCAGGGTCAGCAGCCATGGGCAAGTGCTGCTGCAGTTGGCTCTGGAAGGGTCATTCAGCTGCTGCCCATCCCTTTGCCCTCTGCAGTCCATACCTTGCACCTCTGTCCCTGCAGGTTGTCGTCATCCCCCTGCTACTCCACCTCGCTGACCCTTCCTTTGCTGACAGCTCTGCATCCTACCTCCCTCTCCCTGGCCACACAAAGCCTTGGCCTTGATACCAAAATTTTACCTCAAGTTTTACTGTTCCTGTGAAGTCTTATCACAGGAACAAGGCATGCTGGGCCTGCTTTTCCAGGAGGGACAATTGAAGGGGAAGAATACATTTGGCTTAAGGGGACAGCAATAGAAAAAACAAGGACCAATCTTGGGAATTTTGGTTGGGTTTTATGGAAATGGGTAGATTGTTACACACATGTGGTGATTGAATATAAGCAACACACTTGTAGAATCAGTTGTCCATATAAGGTTAGGAGTTATTCCAGGTTGAACCTAAGACAAAAATATATGATGTCTTCTTCCACACCAAATTGATGTCAAGGAGTCTTATTCTGATATTTTAAGATTTGACAACAGTGTGGCCTCTCAGAATTGAGGATTCTACTGTGATATTTTGGAACCTCATGGAACCAAGGGCCATTGTTACACTCTGGGGCCCTTGGAACCACAGGGACCATACAGGGAATGTGGTTCTCCATGAAACAAAGGGACCATTCTGATACTGCCTGGCCTCATGGAACCAAGGGGCCAATTGTGACACTGGTGGGCCTTGTGGAACAATGGAGTCTATTATGACACTGAATCACAGAATTAATGAAGATGGAAAAGACCCTTGAGACCTTTAAGTCCACCTATGTCCTAACATCATCTCATCAACTAAACCATGGCACTGAGTGACATGTTCACTCTTTTTTTAAATGCCATCAGGGACAGTGACTCCACCTCCTCCCTGGGCAGAAGATTCCACTTCCCAATCACTCATTCAGTGCAGAATTTTTTCCCGATGTCAAAGCTAAACTTCTGCTGGGGCATCTTAAGTCTTTGTCCTCTCATTCTTTCAGTGGTTGTCTGGGAGAAGAGATGGACCCCCACCTGACTACAACCTCTGTCCAGGTAGTTGTAGAGAGTCTCACTGGAGACCATTGTAGCCACTGGGGCCATTGTAGCATGGCAGAGCCTCATGGAATCAAGGGGAGAACAGTGAGAGTGTGGGGCTCCATGGGACAAATGGGTCATTCTGACACCGAGGAACCAAGGAGAGCTTTGTTACACTGCAGGGCACCATGGAACCAAGGAGACCATGATGACACTTTGAGGCCTCATGGAACCAAAAGACCATTGTGGCACTGCAGGGCCTCATGGAACCAAGGGCACAAGAATGACACTGTGAGCTCTAAGGACATAAGAGCGACCCTGTGTGCTCCTAGGTACCAAGGGAGCATTCTTCCACTGCAAACCAAGGAGACCATTGTGACACTATGGGTCATCATGGAACTGAGGGTCCATTGTCACACAGCATGGCCTCATGGAACCATGGAGACCATTTTCACAATTTGAGGCTTTGTGGAACAAAAGGACCATTGTGGCATTTCAGAGCCTTATAAAACCAAGTAAACCATTGTGACACTGTGAGTCTCAATAGAACCAGGGGGCCATGGTGACACTGTGGGGTCTCATGGATTCCATGGTCTATTGTGACACTGAGGGGCCTCATGGAATTCTGGAGACCATGATGGTACTTTGAGGCCTCGTTGAATCAAGGTGCTCTGCAGGGCCTCACGGAACCAAGGAGACCCTTCTGCCATTGTAAGTCCACACAGAACCAAGGGTCCCTTGTGATACTGTGGTGTGGGAAATGCAGGCATGGAGAGCTCTCAGGGCTTTGTGCTTACAGGATCAGAGATAGAGATGGATGCAAAGTTTGACCTAAGACCTCAGAGAAAGCTTAGAGAATTAGAGCATTAAAGTGAAACAGATATGAAACAAGAATATAAGTTGATAGGTTAAGCAGAAATATGTTTTAAACAAGCAGATATATGCATTATGTAAGCAAAGCAGTATGTTAAGTAAGATAGTAAATGGTTTTAGAGTTTAGCAATAGAACCTGGTAGAAAACTAGCTAGAAATTTAAGATGTATCAGTGTAAATTTGTGAATTATTATATGATTGGTTAAAAATATAACATTGCATCAAAGCCATGAAAAGCAAAGCAATTAATGATTGGTTTAAAAATACACAAGCAAGCTTTGTAGAAGTATTTGATTGGCTAAAATTATATAAACCATTGCAACTAAGAATTAAATGGTCTCTGATATTATGGTGTTTTATTTAACATCATTAATGTCTCATCCTTTGATGAGACTGGTGCTGTGAGGCAATATACCATCTTTTACAACATCTCTCAATTGCCCCAGCTCTCAATATATTTTGCCCCAGCTCTCGTAATATTTATATCCCAGTACTGTGGTACCAATGAGACCCCCCGTGACACTGCAAGACCTCATGGAAGAAAGGGGGCCCATTGTGACACACCAAGGACTCAGGCAGCTGAGGGACCATTGTGACACTGCAGAACCTTACGGGTTAATGGAGACCATTGTGATACTCAGCGGCCTCATGGAACCAAGGGGCCATTCTGTCATTGTGCAGGCCCATGGAACCAAGGAAAGCATTCTGAAACTGCCAGGCCTCATGGAAGCATGGGATCCTTTTGACACTGTGGAGTCCCATGGAAACAAGGGGCCGGTGTGACACATTTAGGCCTCATGGAACCAAGGATCCAATTTGACACTACCATTGTTGTTGATGCTTGGTTAGCAAGCAATGGACATGGATTAGGTAAAGCCTTATTAGCAGGCCATGGAAATGGCTTGTCTGAGGATTCAGGGCAAGAATCTGGCTGCTAAACTGCACATATTGACAAGGTAAGGCTAGAGCAACTTATTCATGAAATTGATAGTAATGCAGCTAGAGGATATGAGAGAAGGAAGAGATGGCTAGTTTGTTGCTATATAGAAAATAGATGCAGTAGGTTTGCTGCTAAAAAAGCACGTATACAGACTTAGCTAAAAAAGTAGAAGGGGTGGTCTTCTCACGCTTGCAAGAGCCAATATTAGGAGAGGCGTATGTACCTGAAACCAATGAAATTATGCTAAATATGCTTAAGTCATTATATTTTGGATTATAAATATAGATAGTACCTTCAATAAATCGAACTATGCTTTATCAATCACACTGATTGCTTACATATTTCCCTCGCCGAAATTCCTCCGCAAGTGGTGCCCGGAACAGGGACCCTGCAGCTCTGCCACTCTGCACTGACCCACCACCGGAGGTAAGTGAGCGGGCAAGCACCAAGTAGCAGTGCTTGGACAGCAAGGATCTCTGTATGCTGGCATACTAACGGATTCCGTGCCTGAGCCACTCCTGATAAAGGAAGCTCGCTGTCCCGGTTACGCTGCTGGTCAAAGGCTGTCATGCGCGCACGTTAGCAGGCAATTGGCTTAGATTGCTGGACTGCCCCTCTCGTTCTTTTGTAAAAAGGGAGGGATATGGAAAAGCAAATGGCATATGATTTATTTAAATGCTTTTTAGAAAAGCGAAAGGTAGAACTTAATCTTAAGAAAGATTTACACAAGCTGTTAGACTATGCTAAAGGAAAGGGCTTTTATAACAACGCAGATGACTTTTTCAAAATTGAGGAGTGGCAAAATTTAGGGGATTGTTTGTATAGAGTAGTTATAGATTAGGATATAGTAGAAAAAAAGTTGTCTCAGCCCTGGCGGGTCATAATCAATTGCTTAGAGGCATATAAAGCAGAAAAAAAAAAAAAAAAAAAAAAAAAAGCTGCTGTTGCCTCTATGCATTTGGATGGCAAACTGCCCAATATGCTATCCACCACAGGACACACTATACCCCCTGCTGCACAGCCAGGGTTGTATATTTTTGGAGGAGACAACCTTCCTCAAGCACCGACTACACAACAATTTTTATTACCTCCTAAGTCTGTCTCTGGAGCAGTGCCCTCTGCCCCCCCGCTGCTTTCACAGCATGAGGAACTGCCTTCAAAGGACACAGCTGAGTTAGAAAAAGAAGTGGCACATTCCTATCATAATAAGGTGCCAAAAGGCAGAAGTAAAATCAAGGGTAGAGTGGAATGGGGAGAGATCATGAAGGAAGAAATAGCAATGGGAGAAAAGGATTATGCGGCAAAATTACAGGAGCCGAGTGCACCGCAGCAAGCATTTCCAGTTGCATTTACCCCTACCGGGGAAAATAGAATGGAAGCAACAATAAATCCTTTAGATTGGAAATTGTTAATGCAGCTTCGTAGTGCAGTTAATGAAGCTGGCATGCATGGGGAACCAACAAAGCAAGTGCTTAATTATATTTGGGGATCAGGGTTATTGTTGCAAGAGGATGTAAAAATGTTTTAAAACTAATTATGACAAGTACACAATTTATGCTATGGCAGGCTCACTTCCAGGGTCTTTGTTAGGATGCTGCACTTATTCAAAGAGCACAGGATGATCCGCTTCATGGGATAACATTAGAAGAGTTTATGGGGATTGGTCGATTTGCCACACCCGAGAGTCAAGCTCTATTGGGCCCAGATGTTGTAAAAGAGGCAATGCAGTCAGCTCGGGTTGCATATGATAAGGTTAGACCAGAACGAGGGGAATTGCCATCTTATATGAATATTAGACAAGACCCACAGGAGCCTTTTTCTAGTTTTGTTGACAAACTTACTGCAGCAATAGAAAGATCAGGGGTACCTCTGTTGATGAAAGGAGTTCAATTTAAGGAGTGTGTTACTCAGAATAACAATCCCCGGGTAAAATCAGTGAATAGCTACTTTACCAGGCAATTGGGAAGTAGTAGAGCTTTTAGAACATATGAGTTAGATTCTTCAGAGAACACAGGCTATGTTAGTTGAAGCAGTAAATAATTTGACATCAAACTTAAAAGAGGGGCAGTTGCAGAATCAAGCCTTTGCTGCTCTGCCAGAGTCTCAGTCAAGCTTTTGCCTCTGCACTGACACCACTAAACCTGCCTGACTCCCAGAGTGCTGGCCAGCCTCGTTCAACTAGCAGTTGCTTTCAATGTGGTCAGTCTGGCCATATACGCCGAGAGTGTCGGGTTACAAATGTGTGATGTCATAACTGTCAGTTCAACTCTCATTCAACTGAAGCCTGCAGATGGAAGACAAAAAACAGACAGGTGAATGCAAAGGGATGCTGCACAAGGACACAAGCTGCCGCCCAAACCTGCCAAGAATTCCAAGCGGCCCCTCCCTATTCCCAGCCAGCGAACTCCGGCCAGCCACAAGAGGCAACCTCGGCTTGGACTTGGCAGCCGCAATAGAAATTTTATTAAAGGATACAAAGCTGGTAAAAATCCCTACTGGAGTGTGTGGACCCTTAATGTTAAATGGATAATCTTATGGAGCTTTGTTGTTAGGTAGATCCTCAACCACCTTACAGGGTTTGACTGTGAAATCTGGAGTAATCCATGCAGACTATACAGGAGAAGTTACGGTCATGGCTCATACCAGTTACCCTCCTATCAGCATTCCTGCAAGAAGCTGAATAGCTCAGCTGGTCCCACAGCAGCAACTGATTAAGGAGGCACAAGGACCTGTGCAAGGAGCCAGTGGATTTAGATCTACAGGAGGCTTGGTACTACTGAGCTACTACTGATTGTTTGCATATTTCCCTCGCCGAACTTCCTCCGCACCAGCCCACTCTGTGCCTGTTTTGGGGATGGACCTCAGTGGGACTCATTATTTCTTTGAGACAGTTTGGGTTTTTCTTCTGCCTTACACTCCTGGAAAGTTTTGTGCAATCTCCTCTCAGGCCCTGAGGTTCAAGGGCTCAGCACCAAATGCACCATGAGTCTCATTTAAAAAAAAACAACCATGCAAAACATGACATACGATGGCTCTGACAGGATTTCACTCGGCTTGAGAACATACCCAGCAGTTTGTTAGATTGAGTATTTTGGCTACTTTGATCTTGATATTTTCAAAACCATTTTCATGACTGATCCCCGGTAAATCTCTAGAGATGTTTCTGCAAACAAAATACTGGCTGACTATTAAGATACAGTTTACAGGCATCATCAGTATTTAAAAACACGGTTCTACATTCTTTTTCCTCAATCACATTTGTGTTAGGAACAATAATTCTGTTGTCCACATAGCTGATACCTGTTTAATTCCAGAATAATGCCCCCAAGGTCCTTTGTTGTTCAGCTTTCCTGCACTGTCTGTGGGTGACAAGGCTTGGTGGGGTCCTTTCCCCTCCGGCTGAAGAGGTGCCGTATCCCAGTCCCTGAGGGCAGCCAGGCTCCTGGATGGAATTTGTGTGGAACCCCCTCAGTGTAACATTAGCCTTCACATGGAGCCCCGTGGATCAGAGCATTTTCCAAAGAGCTGTTGGGACAAACAGGGAGATTTGGTCCTACAGAATCTTTAAAACATTATCCCATAACATCCACTTGTTCTGGCACAGAACACTTGACTGCAGGGACATATTCCTATCCTTCTCACCCAGGTTTCAGGATTCAAACAATGTTGTCCTTCCCCAGAGCTGTTCCTTCAGCTGCCCTAGGAGGGCCATTTGGCCTCTGCACCCACACTCTGGCTTCATTATTAGGACTGGTTAATCCAACTCTTTTGTCTCCATGAACAGCAATGATTTAAGGTGGATGTTCTTTTTTCACAGTTGCTTTAAAACAGCAATATGAATAATTGTGGTTGAATAATCCAATGTCCACTGCTGTTTGACAGAATTGCTTCAATTTCTCCTTGATAATCTGCACCAATTGCTCCTCTCAAGACATGAACACTTCAAGGCCAAGCTAGAGTGAGCATTTATCAAACCAAAGTGTCCTGGAGGAATCTGAATTCCTGTTCAGGTGCTGGTAACTCTCATTTGCTTCTGATTTACCCTAAATAATTCTAATGCATAAAGGTCCAGCCCTGGAGACTCTGGAGTGGCCCTGTCAGGGGCCATCACACCCAGAATAATTTCCCGGACAGTCCAAGTGTCACTGTCCATGGCTGTATTTGCAAATTGGGTGTGGCCGTGCACACACAGGAGTTTCCATTTCCCAGTGTTCCCATTGTTAAGGGGATGGAGCATATCTGGGAGATGGGATTTTCATTGAGGCACATTCCCATCTCCAATTTTTTTTTTTCAATTGCTCTTTTAACCACCCCTTCATCTGATCAATCAATGTTGCAGCTTGTGGGTAGTCTGGTGTATGAAAAATCCAGCTGTCTTACTCACTTTATTTTTCACAAGAAACAGAGAAAATATTCTATATCCTAGTGTCAGCAAACCCTGTAAAACTACCAGTGTCATCCATTCCTCTTTCATTCATTGTATACAATCTCACAGAGCTCACCAGTGATGTTTGGGACCTGGCCAATCATTTCGTGCAGAGTATTAAGTGTTACATCCCTGAGCAGCCAAAGCTAAAAAATAAGTATTTGAAGCATTATTTTACGATGTCATTATTTATATGTGAAAGTATATACATCAAATTTTATTACATTTTAAGTAGGTACATAATTATTTATATTATTACTCTTTCCTTTGCACCAATAAATCCGAGTTCAAGATTAAAAACCTTTTCTATCACTCCATGTGGAAGCATTTTGATACCAATCATTCTCTCTATTGGTGCCGTTTTTGGGATGCTGTTAATAAAATTCATCCTCATCTTCCCAAACACACAAATTCTTTTCATTTTTCCATACATGAATACATTCAGTGGTTCAGCTTCTTTCAGCTGACTTCCCCATTGCTCTCATGGTGCTCTGACCTCAGCCCACCCCAGAGCCAGCAAACTCTAGGGAATGTTTTTTCTCCACATAAGAATTTTGGACAAGACTGATTCCTTACATTTCCATTTAAAAAGCAACATTTTGTGGTGATCTAGCCAGACTACACCAACTTTGATTTACCAGTGGGTAGGGGCAGCAGCAGAGACAGACACCAAGTTCAGGAATCAGTGTCATTTACTGTAGTTCAGAGCAGCAAAGGATTCCAAAATGAGAAGATCAACAATGCACCCAAACATCACTACCAAAGATTGCTGCAGGGATTAAGAAAGAGACAGCAGCAGTTCCCCTCAGACTTTGCCATCCCCCAGGTGCACACATCAGCTGGGGGAAGCTGTCACAGCCAAGGACTGCAGAGCCACTCCCAGACACTGGGAATTCCTGCAGGTTCCTCCAGCCACAGGTGAGGCTTGCAACCTGGCTGTGAGAGGGCCCAGCTCTGACAGTGCTAAATAAACAAACTGACAGCACTGCTAGTGCAGGAACATCTTGTTCCATTCTGCTCTTGGGTCACTCCCAAAGTCTGGCCAAGGCTCAAGGTGGAACCAAGGGGGCTGACTTTGACCGTACACTCCCAAACAAGGCCAGATGTTGGATTTCATGGCCTTGTCCAGTTTCTAAATACAGAAGAGGTCAACCCATGTTTTACTAATGAGTGGATATATCTAGAACAGCCCTAATGACCATGCATATTTCACTAATGAGTGCATACAAAGATGAATTTTGTTTGGAAGGTTTATCCTTCAGCTGCTGCTGCTCTGGGGGTCATTTGTCCAGCCTGCCCCAGAGTCAGGGATCAGATCCAGGCACTGGATCTGCTCCCTCATGATCAGTGAAATGGGAGGATATTTATGGTTTTGAAAGGTGGAGGGGAAATACAGCATGTAGCAGAAACACTACTTAACAAAGCACATAAGAACTTAGTTGCCAGGAAAAATCCCTTAAGCTAAGATGTGTTGCGAAAACTCAGCAATGCAAGAACTAGGTTTTATACAGGCCCAACAAAGCAGAAACCTGTGGTTCCAGAAACCAGGCAGGATCAGACAGGGGAGATTTTGAGCTGGACAGGTTAACCTGAGGAAGAGCCAGACCTCCACTGCTCCTGCCCAGAAGCAGAGGTCAAACAGCAATCCCTGCAGAAGTCATATTGCATTCATTCCAAAGACCACAGAACACCACCACCAGAAGGTGTGGCAGCTAATTATGATACAAAGTGGGAGAAGGTGGAGATGGGCGGGCAGGGAGGTGTGGGCCTGTGGGATCAATGTCCATTTATACCTGGAGCATATCTTGACCAGATACTCATTTGGTTTGGAGGAAATTTCCCCCCAAGTGTCCCAGCTGGCAATAAAACATACTCTCTGCAATTTCGGTGTCAAGTCCTGATTCCCAAAATCAGTTGCTGAGCCAACCAGGACGTCTTTGTCTAGGTGCTGGAACGCAGTGGATGTGGGCATCTCAGCATGCCCTGGGATATTTTCCGGAGGGGGATGAACAACAACCACCTGTATGGCCTCAAGGTAAGTTTTAATAAAATTTTTTTGGGTGTCCCAAGGTAAGACGAGCCTGTAAGCCTGTAAGATGCTAGGTATGCCTGTGCAGGGCTAACAGTGTCTCAGTGACATCCAGTACCTAGAGCTGACAGGTTTGGGGAAGGTATTTGGAATCTGGCAAAGGGGTTTCTGTTGACTCTATGGGTGGCCACTAGCAAGTTTGGGGATAATTGTAACAGGAACCAAGGTATTATCAGTATTATTAACATCATAACTCACTACTATAACCCTAACTGAAATATTCTGTGCAAATTGTGCTTGCTGTTTATTGTAGGGTAGTGGAAGGAAATTTTTTATATGGTGATAGGTGTTCTGTGTTTGTGTCATTTAAATTTTGCTGGTGGAGATTTTGGATTTGGGGTAATGTTTTCTCTGTTTCCTGTAGTGGACTTTTACAATATATTTGATGTAACGCTACCCTCTTGTGTTATTAACTGTAATTGCAATGGGTTAGGATTTTTTGTTCTTTTTTTGAGGCCTGAGGATCTGCTTTTTTCTGAGGTAATTCTGCCCTCTTGTGTCTCTAACTCTAAATAACAGGGTAGTGATTCTTTTGGGAAACTTTTGGAGTTCAAAAGGTGAAAAGGTGGCAGAAGCTAGGGAGAGATTGCAGAGAGCTAGACCAAGCAAGGTCTGCTGTGACACCGCTGCACACGGGAGGGAAGAGTGGCAGGGTCTGTGCTGGAAGTCAGGTCCATTTGCTGCTGCTGCTGCTGTTGTGAGGGTCATTTGTCCAGGCCTGCCCCAGAGTCAGGGATCAGATCCAGGCACTGCTGCTGCTGCCTCAGGATCAGCCACAGTTTGGGTGTTGCTGTCAGTGCCAACAGAAGTGGTGGCTGGAGCAATGGGTGCTGACAATGCCCCAAGCCTTGGGGCGAGAGGGGTCCCTGGGCTTTGGCTGGGAGGGAGCTGCCCCTTGTTCTCCCTCTGCCCCACACAGAGCTGGGATAAGCAAAAGTGGGGCAGCACAGTGTAGGACCATATTAAAAGGAAAATATACAATTCCTAAATTAATCAGCCTAACCTTCTGAATCAGGTCATCACCAAGCATCAAAAAGCTGATGTGTCAAAAAGAAGAAGCAGAAAGTTACTGACAAACATAGAGGTGGCAATCTGAATAGAATGACACATATTATCAAGCAATAAGATTAAGAAAAAGATACATGCTTGCCTCATAGGCAAACTGGAATTACCAATGAAGAAAGGCATGGACAAAGCAGAACTACCAATGAATTATTGTGGGACTGTGCAATCCAAAAGGGGAAGTAAATACAAACAATATTTAGAAGTAAAATGAATGGCTTTTCCTTGATTCACATTGAATCGTGCACAATCCTTTATCTTCTTTCCTTTGATGGTGACACTAATGTGATCAGAATCAGAGGGAAGGTGGCAGAAGAATCCAGAAGGAGAGCCTGGCTGGAGCAGAAGTGAAACTGGCAGGTCAGGGGACGGCCTGGGACTGACTAATGTACATTGGAACAGGTGCCCAGTGAGGGGAGAAGCCAGGAGGGGGAGATGGGACAAAATTTAACTAAATACAGAAGTGCAGTAATGCAGTTTCTCCTCCATATCCTTTCTAAGAGAGGGATTAAATATGGTATCTTCAGAAAACTATTATTGTGGAGCAGGGAACACAAGTGTTCCCTGAAGTGTACACTAAAGTGGATTTTGCATTTAAAATAGAGACATTTGAACAAAGAGGACAGTTTCTATGGGATGAAGTAAATAATGGATCAAAAGAGACAAAAGAACGAGCAAAAACTTGGAAACTGATAATTACTGTAATCCAGGAAATGAAGGTAAAATGCAACTCTGCTGCTGGAGCATTTGCTGCTCCAGGGCCGAAAATGTATATCCAATAAAAGTATTTGAAAATGACCCTGCCATTCCTTCCTTTGCTCCTCCATCAGCACCACCACTGGAATAAGAAAAAGGAGGAGAGTCATAGCCACAACAGAATTTTCTCCAGCATAGGACACAGGCATTTTTAACCTTCAGAGGCACCAAGCTGAGCACAAAATGAGCTGATGGAAATTGAGCCCGAGGGACAGGAAGCTGCAATCCCTCCACAACAACCTGCCCTCACACTCGCTGCCTGCACCGACCACTCCCTCCATCAATTCCACCATCACCTGCTGGCCCGTACACTCGGCAGGTGATGTGTGATCAAATTTTTTGGGCACTGGAGTTATGTAAGAAATGGCAGGAGTTGGAACAACAACAGAAACTGCTTGAGCAATTCATACGAGGTGACATGGCAGCCATGGATTGGCTGACAGAGACTTACAACACATAGATGAATGGAGCAAGGGACAACCATGATTACCAGGTTGGAAAGGACTGATAAAGGATGCAATAATTAAGTACTAATTTATTCCAATGGTATATCTGGTACAACTCGGGAAGAGAGTGATGGGAAAGGATAAAGGCATCCAAATAGGCAGTTTACACTAGAACGGAAAATTATTAAAGAAGCTGGACAGTCAGCTTTGCAGTATGAGTTTATCTCCTCCTATACACAGTCAAGTTTTTACTGGATCACACTGAAGTCCTTTTGATTGCAGGCAGATAGCTAGACTGATATTAACACCTATGCAGGAGTTGATACAGTGGACAAGGTGGTCTGATTTGTGTCACATTGCTGCAGTTAGGAATCTGGAAAGGAATGATGAGGATGTGTTAAGAAGAATTTCTCTAGATACATTACTAGCTCAGGGACCCTTTTACCGATGCACAAGTACAAGCAGACTGCACTTAGAAGCTTTACGGCAGCCACAAGATCTAGCAAGGGAAGCTTTAAAAACATTACCAGAGGCTGGGAAACCGACTCCCTCTTATGTGAAAATTCAGCAAGATATTAAAGAACATTACATGCAGTTCCTAGAAAAGCTGAAAAATGCTTTAGAAAAAGGTCTGCTTACTGACTCTGTAAGAGATGCTTTGCTTATGACCTTGGCTGCAGAAAATGCTAATCCAGCTTGTAAAACATTGTTGCAGGCTCTGCCAAGAACTGTGACCTTGGTGGAAATGATTGAGGCTTGCTCCAGAGTAGGCACAGCTGAGGATAAAGGGTATGGAAAATTATATATATCTACTGCATTTGCTGTGGCTGTTAAACTGTTGATCCAAGAAGGAAATAGTGACCAAGATATATGCTGCATTTTAAGGCTATAGGAGCAGCAAAAAGTATAATGCAACATAGTTCCTCATGTAATGGAGAAGCAAGAGAGAAAGAGAGCTTTATTTGAAGAAACACTACACATATATATGGGGTAGTATGTGAAAAACAAAATAAAAATACTCACTGGTCAAAGAAGGCAACACCTCTTTGAAATCATGCTTTAAGAAAACACTCTGCAGGTGAGATACAGTCATTGTTATAATTCATTGACCTTGTAAAGGCCTGAGAAAGGCAAGGCCTCAAGGCTGCTTTTTCCCTGGTTCTGAGAAGTATCCTACAACAGGTCTAAAATGTTCCAATTGTCATTCTGGCACTAGATGGATCTCAGAAAAATGGGTGAGACTGTGGATAACTGGTAGAACCATGACACCAGGGACCAGCCAGACAGGAGTTAAATGAGTGGATTTAGTTGCAGGGACAATTGCAACTGTGCCTGTTGCATTTTCTATCAGTGTGAAGAGTGTAAAAAGCAATGGTAAATGCATAGTCAATTTTTGATTTGTGCCTTATGTAGAATGTGTATTACAAAGGAATTGGAGGTAGCAGAACAAGTTATTGAATTACTAATTGCAACAAGGCACGAACATCCAAGAAGCTCAAGGATAAGAACATTGATTTGGGCCCATGCTACAGGGAGGTTGGCTAAAGATGCAATAGCTCTAACGAAGAAGTGTGGCAAGTATATTTGGATTCCAATTCATTCTTAAGTGAAATCAACAAGCTGCAAAACTATGGGGAATCAATGGGAATCTATGGATGTTCAATCACTAAGAATCAATTCACAGGAAACTGGCACAATTGAAAAAGAATATGAAAAAATTAACAGTAACTGACAGAGGATTGGGAAAATGGCTTAAAGTTTGGGGAATTACTGGATGGTTGATAAATATTCTAATCCAGGCACATACTGTGCTGATTGCAATAGTGTTGTTATTAATGATTGTGCCATGTATATTTAGGGGAATTACGAACATGTTTGAAATGCTGTAACGAAGGTTTGGCTGGTTCAAAAAAAAAAGAAGGGGGAATTGTAGTATCATATTTACAGGAAAATGGACATGTACTAAATGAACCAGCCTAACCTTCCGAATGAGGTTATCTCAGTAGATAAAAAAGCTGATATTGCGAGAAGAAAAAAGAAGTAGAAAGTTGCTGACAAACACAGGGGTGTCAACCAGAGTAAAATGACACTTATGGTATCAACCAGTTATCTTAAGATGCTTGCCTGCCTCATGGACAAAGTGCAGCTACCAATTGAGAGATGCACAGACAAAGCAGAGTTACCAATGAAATAATGTGTGACTGCAAAATCCAAGAGAGGAAGTAAATACAAAAAATGTTTAGAGGCAAAAAAAAAATAAAGGCTTTTGCTTGATTCACATGGAATCGTGCAGAGTCCTTTGTCTTCTCTCCTCACATGACATTCCAAGGGCAGTTGGACCAGTCAGGCCAAGCCAACCAGACCTGTTCCCTGTTGCCTTGGACCCATGTGGCCCCGCAGTGTCACAGTGGCCCCCTGTTTCTATGGCGCTCCACAGTGTCACAATGGTGGTGTCATATTCGATCCTTGGTTCCACAGTGGCCTCTTGTTTCCATGGTGCTCCACAGTGTCACAATGGTCCCTTGCTTCCATGAGGCCTTGCAGTGTCAGAATGCTTTCCTTGGTTCCATGGGACTGCACAATGACACAACGGCCCCTTGGTTCCACGAGGTGTCATAATGGTCTCCATTATTTCATAAGGTCCTGCAGTGTCATAAGGGCCCCTTGGCTACCTAAGTCCTTGGGGTGTCACAATGGGCCCCCCTTTCTTCCATGAGGCCTTGCAGTGTCACAGGGGTCTCCTTGGTACCACAGTATCAGGATGTAAATATTACGAGAGCTGGGGCAATTGGGAGATGTTGTAAAAGATGGTTTATTGCCTGACAGCATCAATCTCTTCAAAGGATGAGACATTAAAGGTATTAAATAAAACACCATTATATCAGAAGCCACTTAATTCTTAGCTTTAATGCTTTATATAACTTTTAGCCAAACAAATACTTCTACAAAGCTTGCTTGTGTCTTTTATACCAATCATGAATTGCTTTGCTTTTCATGGCTTTGATGCAATGATATATTTTTGACCAATCATTCAACACTTCACAAATTTACACTGATACATCTTAAACTTCTAGCTAATTTTCTACCAGGTTCTATTGCTAAACTTTAAAATCATTTGTGATCTTAATTAACATATTACATTGCTTACATAATACATATTTCAGTTTGCTTAAAACATATTTCTACTTAATCTATCAACTTATATTCTTGTTTTATGTCTTTTTCAATTTAATGCTCTAATACTCTAAGCTTTCTCCAGGGTCTTAGGTCAAACCTTGCATCCATCTCTATTTCTGATCCTGTACACACAAGACCATGAGAGCTCTCCATGCCTGCATTTCCCACACCATAGTATCACATGGTTCCGTGGAGACATACAGTGGCAGAAGAGTCTCTTGGTTCCGTGAAGGCCTGCAGAGCCCCTTGATTCAACGAGGCCTCAAAGTGTCATCGTGGCCTCCAGGATTCCATGAGGCCCCGTAGTGCCACAATGGACATTTGGTTCCTTGGGCTTCCACACTTTTACATGAATCTTTAGTTCCATGGGGCCCTGTAGTGTCACAATGGTCTCCTTGGTTTGCAGTGTAAGAATGATCCCTTGGTCCTTTGGAGCTCACAGTGTCGTTCTTGTGCCCTTGGTTCCATGAGGCCCTTCAGTGTCACAATGGTCCTTTGGTTCCACAAGGCCTCAAAGTGTCATCATGGTAGCCTTGGTTCCATGGTTCCCTGCAGTGTAACAAAGTTCTCCTTGGTTCCACAGTGTCAGAAAGGACCCTTCATCCAATGGAGCCCCACACTCTCTCTGTGGTCCCCTTGATTCCATGAGGCCCTGCCCTACTGCAGTGGCCCCAATGGCTACAATGGTCTCCAGTGAGACTCTCTAAAACCCCCTGAACAGAAGTTGCAGTCAGGTGGGGGTTGGCCTCTTCTCCCAGGCAACCACTGAAAGAACGAGAGGACACAGTTTTAAGATAAGCCAGGGTTAGTTTAGGTTTGACATCAAGAAAAAATCATTCACTGAAAGAGTGATTGGGAACTGGAATCTTCTGCCCAGGGAGGAGGTGGAGTCACTGTCCCTGGCAGTATTTATAAAAAGATTAGACGTGTCACTCAGTGCCATGGTTTAGTTGATAAGGTGATGTTAAGTCATAGGTGGACTTAAAGGTCTCAAGGGTCTTTTCCATCTTCATTAATTCTGTGATTCAGTGTCATAATAGACTCCATTGTTCCACAAGGCCCACCAGTGTCACAATTGGCCCCTTGGTTCCATGAGGCCAGGCAGTATCATAATGGTCCCTTTGTTGTAAAGAGAACCACACTCTCTGTATGGTCCCTGTGGTTTCAAGGGCCCGACAGTGTAACAATGGACCCTTGGTTCCATGAGGTTCCAAAGTTTCACAATAGAATCCTCGATTCTGAGAGGCCACACTGTCGCCAAATCTTGAAATATCAGAATAAGACTCCTTGACATCAATTTGGTGTGGAAGAAGACATCATTTATTTAAGTCTTAGGTCCAATGTGGGATAACTCCTAAACTTATATGGTACAACTGATTCTACAAGTGTGTGGCTTATATTCAGTCACCACATGTGTGTAACAACTGACTCATTTCCATAAAACCCAACCAAAATTCCCAAGATCGGTCCTTGTTTTTCCTATTGCCATCCCCTTAAGCCAAATGTATTCTTCCCCTTCAATTGTCCCTCCTGGAAAAGCAGGCCCAGCATGCCTTGTTCCTGTGAAAAGACTTCACAGGCACAGTAAAAGTTGAGTTAAAACTTTTGGTATCAAGGCCAAGATTTTGTGTGGCCAGGGAGAGGGAGGTAGGACGCAGAGCTGTCAGCAAAGGAAGGGAAAGCGAGATGGGGCAACCAGGGGATGATGACAGCCTGCAGGGACAGAAGTGCAGGGCATGGACACCGTAGGACAGCCTGGGCTCCCACAAGGCACAAGGATGGGCAGCAGTTGAAAGGCCCTGCCAGAGCCAACTGCTGCAGCACTTGGGGCATGGCTGCTGGCCCTGGGCCTGAGGCCAGCAGGGAACAAGTGAGCCTTGCTCTGCTGGGGCCTCATTGCCTCCTTGTCCCTGCTCAGCAGCCTGGCAGGGGCTGCCACATGGTCCTGTCCTTGACATTGTACATCCCCAGAGCCCAGTGGCCCAGGAAGACCCCTGAGCAATGAGGGAGGGACAGGATGTGCCTTGCCAGGGGCTGGACACAGGCCTTGACCCTTTGCGTTCCTGAAGCACATCCAGGTTTGCTTAGCATCAGAGACACTTTTCCCTTGTTTGTCCCCACCTGTCATCACTGCCTCCAGTGCTCAACTCTAACTGCAACCTGGGGACACCTTCTCAGTGGTGTTCCTCACTGGGACCCATTAAAACTTCAAGAAACTTTGGAGTTTCCATCTCAACTTGAGTTCTTAAAAAGTTTTTTTAAGAATCTCTCAGGGACTGAGTCTGATGTAAACAGTACCAAAGCCCTGAGAGGATCATTAAAGTCTATGTGCTGTGTCTGTGCTGCTGAGCTGCGCTGGGCTCCTGGTACAGAGGCAGCTCCTGGCTACCATGAAAACATTCAAAAAGACATTTCTGCTGGGAAGTAGCTCCTCTTCCAGCCCAGCAGGGCTGTGTGCACTGCCTGCAGGCACTGAGTAGTTAGAAGCCAGGCACAGACAGGCTAAAGGCAATCAGGACTGGGAAGACATAGAGCTGAGACATCATTTGGGGAAACATCTTTACCACTCTCTACATGGTGAGTATGTGGGGGTAATGATGCCTTGGGTTTTAGCTTTTATATTTTCCAGATTCTCCACTGTTTAGTCAGTTACTCGGCAACTTCATATTACATGTTAGTAAGTTCTCTTCACGGGCTAGTTAGACAAAGCAATTGATTCACTGCTAGAGAATCAAGTACAACAGGTACCCAAAAATCATAAACAATGGCTAAGGGCAGAGGGCAAGCCAGAGGGCTGAGTCTCCATTAACTGCGACTGTGTTTAGATAATTGATCCCAAGATGCAGATGAACCAAACCTTATTGAAGTGTAAAAAAGTTGTGACCAGTATCCATCTTTGACTTAACTTGGATGTAGCCCCTGAAAGGCTCCTGCACTGCCCAACATGTACCCTTTGAATAAATACCTGTTTTATTTCGTTTTTCTGTCTAGTCTCTGTTCCAAGTCAGCCTTTCCAGGAATCGATTCCAGGCCAAAATCCCCTGTGCTCCAGGAGGAATGATTTAGAGCTAGCACATCCCACAGCCTGGACAATGTGTCAGGGGGATTCTCCCAGTTTCTCTGAAGCAGAGGATAAGGAGGAGGAGGAAGATGTTCTGCAGAGTGGGGCTGCCTAGGGCAGTGTTAGAGGGACAGGGCAGGATGTATCCTGCTGCCAGGGAGAGCTGCAAGGGCTAAAGATGGGGCTGCAGCCAGGGCTGCCCAGGGCTGTCCTGCACATTAGCTCCTGCAGGCCTCAGGGCTCTTGGCCAGCTCAGAGCATTTGACACATGCCAGGGACAGCTCTCAGCCTGCCTGGCAGCTTCCCATGCACTGTGGGGAGAAGTTGGAGGTAGAAAGGAGCCACCCCCATCAAGGCAAATTCCTCCTGCTGTGGAGATGGTGCTGCATGGCCAGGGCTGCTCTCAGCTTCCTCCTCAAGGGAAGGGAAAGGGGCTGTCAGGTGTGTCTGTGTCACTGAGACCACTGCACTCTCCCACTGGGCATCAGCAGATCCTCCTCACATCTCCCTCACAAAGTGCCTCCTCACCTTCCTCTCCCTACAGACAGCAGCAGCAGCACCTTGGCTTGCAGCATTTGTGTTTGTCTGCGATGTCCTTAAGGCCCTGCTGGCAAGGAGATGCCCCTGGGGAGTGCCGTGTGCTGGGAGGGGTGTGCAGGGCAGAGCTGAGCCCCCAGCGTTGGGCTGGGCTCTGGGAGCACTGGCAGGGATAAGGCTTAGGCAGAGAGAATCAGATCCCAGTAGGCACAACTCCAGGCATCAGAGAGCTACACCAAACCTGGATAGCCCTTCCTGTCCAGCAACACAGAAAAAAAAGGTCAGAAGTATTTAAGGATATTTATTTTTAAATTGGACATTTGAAAAAGTCCAATTTCTTTTTCAAGCCTTCTTTAAGGGCTATCACCTTAAGTAGAGGGAAGCCCAATGAGTATACGCAGTTATTTGAAACTAAAAATTCTTACTGCACTGGAGCACAGGGAGCCCTGTTTTCCCACTTCCCCATTTTCAGGCTGACATCAATGACGAAGATGAGGTAGAATCTCAGCAGTACAAAATGGAACTCAAGAAGGATTAGTGAAGTTCTGTCATAGGAAAAGAAGAAACTCTGATGGGATTCCTAGGAAAATAACATATGATTAATTCAAGGAAATCTGCCCCAGCATGTCAATGTTCTCTTTCAACAGTCAACCAGAAGGAAGAAATGTCCAACAGCAGCTCCATCAGCCTCTTCCTCCTGCTGCCATTGGCACACACACGGCAGCTGCAGCTCCTGCACTTCTGCCTCTTCCTGGGCATCTCCCTGGCTGCTCTCCTGGCCAACGGCCTCATCATCAGCACCATAGCCTGCGGCCACCACCTGCACACCCCCATGTTCTTCTTCCTGCTCAACCTGGCCCTCACTGACCTGGGCTCCATCTGCACCACTGTGCCCAAAGCCATGCAGAATTCCCTCTGGGACACCAGGAAAATCTCTTATGCAGGGTGTGTGGCACAGGTGTTGTTCTTTGCCTTTTTCATTTCAGCAGAGTATTTCCTCCTGACCATCATGTGCTACGACCGCTACGTGTCCATCTGCAAACCCCTGCACTATGGGACCCTCCTGGGCAGCAGAGCTTGTGCCCACATGGCAGCAGCTGCCTGGGTCAGTGGCTTTCTTACTGCTCTGCTGCACACAGCCAATACATTTTCCCTGCCCCTGTGCCACGGCAATGCTCTGGGCCAGTTCTTCTGTGAAATCCCACACATCCTCAAGCTTACCTGCTCACATTCCTACCTCAGGGAACTTGGGGTTTCTGTTTTCAGTATCAGCTTAGCATTTGGTTGTTTTGTGTTCATTGTTTTCTCCTATGTGCAGATCTTCAGGGCCGTGCATAGCATCCCCTCTGAGCAGGGACGGCACAAAGCCATTTCCACCTGCCTCCCTCACCTGGCTGTGCTCTTCCTGTTCCTCAGCACAGGCACATTGTGCTACCTGAAACCCCCCTCCATCTCCTCCACATCTTTGGATGTGGCCCTGTCAGTTCTGTACTCAGTGGTGACTCCAGCCCTGAACCCATTCATCTACAGCCTGAGGAACCAAGAGCTCAAGGCTGCAGTGTGGACAGTGATCACTGGACAATTTCAGACAAAGTAAACTGCGGTCCAGTTTTTAAAAATTACTTGCTGTAAAAGCCGTATTTAATTGTTCCTTTTTGGCTTGGTTGTTGGTTTCTTCTTTTATTCCATTTGTTTTAGTTTTATTTTATACAATATTTAACACTAGGAAATGCTATTGCTTGTATCATTTCTCATTTGATATTTCTCCACCTTTTCTTGACACACCAGTCTGTGTTAATGAGGACTTGATTCTGGAGGGTTTTAAAAAGAACTAAAGACTCTCCCAGCAGTGTTATCACAATTCCCACTTTATTCCCTTGTCTGGAGTTGCAGCCCCGCCCAGCAATGTCTGTAGGCAGAGCTGGGGCCGATCAGTGCTAGCAGAGCAACTGGTGCACAAGCAGCAGTAGCACTTGTTGTTACTAGTGGCCTACTAAGTGTCACTGCCCCCGCTGTCCTCCCTGCATCCTGTTGCTGCAGGGCCTGAGTCTCTTGGGGCCGGGCACAGGCCCTGGGGGTGGCAGTTCTGGTGTGCAGCATGGATATCTTGGCACTGCAGGGCAGTGCTGACACCTAAGGGCAGGGCCTGGGGGCTCCAGGCTCCGCCCGGCTCTCTCCAGAACACATTGATCAGGCCAATGCTGAGCAGAGAAAACCCCCGTGAAAGCACCCAGACTGGCAATGGGTAGGCTGGGGGCAAATAGCATGGCTGGTGCTCTGCAAGGACCCTGCAAGGGGGAGACCCTGGCAAGGAGCAGCAGAAAAGAGGCTGATCCATCTCCACTGCACTGGACAGCCCAGGGCAGCATCCCAGAGCGTTGTCATGCACCTGCCAACACCATCCCCCCTCAGCAGCCCTGGCCTTTCCCCCAGCTCACACAGGTGCCGCATCCTTGCAGGCACAGACATGGCAGGACTGGCTCAGGAGCCCCTGTTTGCATTGCACAGAGCAGGCGTCAAAACCCCCATGGTGCTGCTGTGGGGAGATGGAGCTGAGTGAGCACAAATGCCATCAGCCCCTGGGGCCAGCAAGGGCTGGAGGATGGGAGGGAAACAACTCAGGCTTGTCATGGCCTCTGCAGTCAGTCAGAAATTTGGTTCCCATGAGCTGTGAGTTTGCTGTCCCACTGCAGATGTTGTTGCTCAGAGCCAGGGCACCCTGGCAGCCAACCCCAAAACAACCCTGAGCATTTCCTTTGCTTCACCTTTGCTTTCTTTACTCTCTCAAAATTCTGATTTTTTCCTCTTTCCAATCCCTGTCCCCTCCCCTACAAATAGCCCATCCCTGTTTGCCCTTTCCTCTCTGGCCCCACTCCCCATTTCAGTTCCTGAGTTGACACCATGTGAATGCCCCTTGTACAGCAAGATCATCCTACAAGTGCTTCATGAATTTTCAGCAGGGTCTTTCAGTGCCTCGTGCTGCTCTCTTGCCAGAGGCACCACAGGCCAGGGGGCACATCTGGGCTGGTGTGTCTGGGTGTGGGGCTCCCTGTTCTGGGCAGTGAGAAGGGGCTGGAGAGGCTCTGCAGGACTAACAGGATGGGCTTTGGAATCTGTGTGGAGAAGCTGAGGCACCTGGGCTGCTGGGCCTTCTGAAGAGGAAGCCCAGGGCTCATCCTGCAACTGCTCCAGGGTGGTTTCAGAGAATCATAGAATCAGCCAGGCTGGAAAAGACCTTGGAGATCATCAAGTTCAACCTGTCCCCAGACATCACCTTGTCTCCCTGAGCCTCCTCTTTTCCAGAATAAACAACCCCAGCTCCCTAAGCTGCTCCTCACAGGACTTCTTCCAGACCCCTCACCTTCCTCTTTGCCCTTCTCTGGACACTCTCCATGCCTTCCATGTCCTTCCTAATTTGGGGATCCCAGATCTGGACACAGCATCAAGGGGCTGCCCAACCAGTGTCAAGCACAGGGGAAAGATCACCGCTCTGCTCCTGCTTTTCACTACATTCCGGACCCAGGCCATGAGCCACTGGCCTTCTTTGCCACATGGGCACTGCCTGCTGTCCATCAGTGCCCCTAGGTCCCTTTCTGCCTGGCTGCTGTCCAATCACTCTGTCCCCAGCCTGGTGCACTGCAGGGGCTGTCGTGGCCAAAGTGCAGGACCCAGCACTTGGTCTTGTTAAACCTCACCTTGTTGGATTTGGGTGCTGGATCCAATCTGTCCAGGTCCCTCTGCAGAGCCCTCCTACCCTCCAGCACATCCACACCAGCTTGGTGACATCTGCAAATTTCCTGATGGTGCACCCAATCCCCTTCTCCAGACTATCTATAAAGATGTTAAAGAGGACTGGGCCCACACTGATCCCTGTAGGACACCACTGCACACACACTGGATGTGGCACCATTCCCCACCACTCTCTGGGCCTGGACATCCAGACAGTTCTTAGTCCAGGGAATTGTCAACCAATCTAAATCACAGGCTTCTGATTTTCTAGGGAATGCTTTTTGGTGTCAAGGGCTAAAGTTCTGACAGACAACATCCACAGACCTCCCTGCATCTACCAGGCCCTGGCAGAAAACTCGTGGTGGGCAGCAGCTGGGCAGGAGGCAGATGAGTGCCATGGCAGCAAGGCAGGCTAGGAGCACCCAGGGCTGAGTGACCAGGACATCAAGGACGTGAATTATCCAGGTCACTGTGACACGATTTGGGTTCCCCAGGGCAGGAAAGATGTCTGGCAGCTGCAGCAGGGTGAGGGAAAGAACCCAAGGTGGGGCTAGAGCACTTTGGCTGTGAGGAGAGGCTGAGGGAGCTGGGCTTGTCCAGCGCAGAGCAGGGAAGGCTGAGGGGCTCCTAATGCCAGCCTGGCTGTGCCACCCAGGAGCTGATGGAGAACACAGAGCCAGGCTCTGCACTGGGGGACTGGGAGTGGGGGGAAGACTAAATGGTTGGGTGAGTGTCACAGTCCGCCCAATTCAAGAGCGAGTCGCGACTGGTTCTTTTATGGATCTTAGAGCGCAAAAGACACAGCAGGGGACAAAACCAGTTTACTTCTACAGAAATGCACTTTATTTAGTGCCAACCAAAATGCTATAGTGGGACAGAGAGAGAGAGAGAAGAGAGAGAGAGAGAGAGAGAGAAAGGGGGGTTGGGATTATAGCTAACAAGATGGGCAGACAAATCCTCGTGGAGCCAGCCAGTAGATGTCCGTTGCTGTCTGGGGAGATCTCAGGGGTCTCCTTTACGAAAGTCACTTTAATAGTCCTTTCCCAAAGCGAGTGGCTTCTGGCCAAAAGGTGGTAAGATTTATGGACTATTGTATGTAGAGCTCATTACGCGGGGGAACAGGTGGAAACAGGACGCTTCAAGGCACATCAGACCATCTTTGTCGTCATGAACACACGCGGGTCAGCCCATACCGACCAGTGCATTGTCTTTCATCTGTGGGAGCTTGTTGTGTAGACTCCCCGTGACTAGTTGTCATGTGAAATCAGTCCTGGCAGGCATCACCTGCGTAACAGTCACTTGGCGTTCCTCCCAACCCTGGGCAGTGCAGGCCTCAGGCGAGGGTTGTTGGGCAGAAACAGACGAGAGGCTCGGACGGACTCTCACATCACCCTGTGACCAACGAGCGTCGCTGAGAAACTCCAGCAGCATGATGTTGTGATCTTGCAGCATCTTCAGGACCCGCCCTTGGTAGCACATCCCGGGAACAGGAAAAGGGAAAACAACGAAAAAACCCGGGGATAAGAAGGAAAGGGAAAAGAAAAAGGAAAAGGAAAAGGAAGGAAAATAAACAGGAAAATAGTGAAAAATAATCACAACAAAATTGATTAAAATAAATTTTCAAACAAATCAGAATGATATTAGCTTTGAACAATCAAAATTAATCAATAAAATAACATCCAAACAATTAAAATCATACAATTAAAATTCAAAACAAAATCGATAAAATGACATTCAAGCAATTAAAATTCTAACAATTAGAATCAAAATTAATCAATAAAATAACATTCAAACAATTAAAATTCTAACAATTAAAATTAAAATTAATTAATAAAATATCATTCAAACAATTAAAATTCAAACAATTAAAATTAAAACAAATCAGTATCCATTATAATATGTTTTTATGATTAAAACAACTATTCTCCCAAAACCATTTTAATCAGAAGCTTAACATTACCAAAACTGATTATACCAATCATAACCACTAACAACAATTTTAATCAGTTTGCTGTTAAAGGCCTGACTTTTACTGCTCGTGTAATTCGTTTGGTGTCAATAACTTTAGGGGTATCTTTAGCAAATGGAATAGTGATTAAATTATGTGCTTCCATTGTTGATGCCAATTGTGTCAGCCGTTTTACCGTTCTCCAATTCAGGATGTATAGAATGATTGATAAAACAAAACTGATCAAAACCACAATCAAAAGCACAACAATGGGATGACACAATTTGTTTAGGACGCCAGTAGCAGTAGGTGACCACCCAAAAAGATTATCCCACCACCTAAGTTCAGCATCCCCTTTTACCCTTCCTAAAACCCAATGTATTTCTCTCACATCGTGATGGACTGTCACCAGGGTCTTCTGCCCATTTTTCTTGATTTTTTCCAAGATCCAAATTAAGTCCTGGTGAAGCAACAATTGTTTAATCAAAGTGAGGTTCATCCCGATGGGAGCAGACACTAACTGATGAATCAGTGTAAAATTGGATTGCAAAAGGTGATGAGACATAACTGGAACAGTATAAGAAAAGTCACAGCTCATGATTGTGGTAAAATTACAAACACAAAAATGTAAATTATTTTTTAGATTCACTGTTACATTTTTTACAAACACTAAGTTGCAAGCAGTTCTCACACACACACATCCATTTCCTATGTACACCAGCACTGTTGCAGGAGTCTCATCGAGGTGTATTTCAAAATGACAGATATTTTGCTCTGTGTCTAAAGAGATGTCTTGGGCCACAACGGCATTGCTTTCACAAATGAAACCCAGTTGCTCCCCAACAACACAAGATTACAAATTAACAGTTTGCCATTTCTCACCAATTTGATGGGCCCATTCTCTATGCTCGAAAGGATAGAGAATAGTTCCATCGTGAATCAATCCTAATGCAATGATGGGGTGTATCAAATGCACTGAAGTGTTACATATTGTCAACACAAAGGCTGTGGCTGTGTTTGTGCTGGGGTTGTAGGTAAAATTCACCAAATTCCACCAGGACTGAAACTTCCTTTCAAAATCATTAGCATTGTCCCAAATTATTGTCCGGATTTCAGTAGGGAAGATGCCTTCTTCCCCTTCCCTTATAATTGAGGCAACAACTGTTTGCATCCAAAGCTGTGCCTGGATACAGCTGAGGGCAAAGGATATGTTGTTTTGAGCAGTACCGAGAGCATCAATTATCAATTTGTGATCATTTACATTTGCCTTTTTCCCAATTTGGTAAAATGTTTGATAATAACCACTGTTGTGTCCCCAGGGCCGCTGCAGAGGTTGTTTCAATTTGGTCAGGTCTCTGGTGGTGGCAACTAATTTGTTCATTAATACCTCTGAATCAATGCTATTTAAAATTCCCAATCCTTTTCCCACAACACCGGTTATGTCCCTTGCCATACGTTTCTTGAAAGGATCCTCCTGGTTTTGCAACCAGGTTATTTGTCCACCCCAAGAAAAGGTGAACAAACTGGTTGAATTACTGAAACATTGTTTTGCATTGGCAATTTGACTTGTTTAAAAGACCATGCTGAATTAAATAATATTTGCTGTTGGCTAGTTTTCTTAATTACGTAAGGCCCAATTTCAAAAATTTTCAGGCGCAGTAAAACCGGTGGTTGGATAGTAGGTGTTACAACATTGACATCAAGTTCTCCTTTATATTTTGTATTGTTTTTCCCACACATAATTTTTTTGGAAAAATTGTACAACAGTTCAATTTTGATTTTAAATTCTCACAAAATAAAACACAACTATAAGGTCCTGTGCCATAACTGTATACAGGTTCGATGAGGGATCCAGCAATTAATCTTCATGTTCCATGGTGTTATTCTGTAAAAAGTAAACACAACAGAATGTGCCACAAAGAGGCAGGGGGTTAAAATGATGGAACTATGCAGAGAGAAATTCTGTTAACTTCCCAATCATTTCGCTGCAAAGAAGGAAGCCACTCTATACCTCCTTTAAACACAGCATAAGAGTCAGTGTAGTTGCAACAAGAGAGACACTCCACACTTCAAGCTGGAAAACATCCCAAATAACCATCAGCACTCCAAGCCAAGAGTCATCCCGTCCCCCAGCAATAATTTGCTCAGCAGAAGCATTAGTGAACAAAGAATTAGTGAACAGAGATTGTTTGTGGGAGAAAGCAGAGGCTACTTTAATTATTGAGGCAGGTTTGTCATCGCTGTTGCCCAAGTTCTCAGTTTCTGTTATTGCCAGATTTTTTACAGTTCCTTCTGTTACTGAGGATTTCTGGGCCACCCAATCAGAGGGGGCAGTCCCAGTAGTGGCTGTCTTCAAAAACTTCATTTCCTGAGCAGCTTTTGGAATTTTCTCTGAGGCAATTTGCAAGTTAGGGCTTTCTAGGTGGGAAATTATTTTCTGTTGCACATCCCTCACTTCTTCTTTTTCTTCTCCTCTTATCAATACATCATCTATGTATTGGTACACAGCTACAGTGTCAGGTTTGGGTTTTTGGATTTGCCATACAGGGGAGTTTTGCAAGTCCTGTATAACCAGTTTGATCTCTACTTTGGTACCAGAGAGAAGAGGGTATTGTTTTACATTTACAGGTAATTGCATAGGTGATTTATAGCCAGCAGTGGATTTTATTTCATGTATAAGTTGCAAGCAGGCAACTTTGTGAATGTTTTTTAGGAGTTGGTCTGGGGTGCCAGTTATGGCTAGAGGATTACCTCTCTCTAGGGGGCTAAGTCCCCCAGCCCAATAGGCTGCACGCTGTGTCAGAGACCATGGAGCACGTGCGTTTCCACTTGTTAAGAAAACTCCAGGCCCCCAGTACCCACTGGCTTCTTGTTCACTTAATTTAATTTGATCTCCTCCAGTGAGTGAAACTCTAAAAACATACTCTGTCTCAGATTCATGTGGGAGACGTGAGTATTCTTTCTTTAATTTGGCCAATTCAGTAGCAGTGTATGGTATTTCTTTGGAGGTTATGTGGGGGTCAAAATCCTCATCGTTCAGGTATCTATATTCTGTTTTAATGAGAGGTTTCATTTTAGAGCAGCAATTTTCCCCACTATTTTGTACATGTACTAGTTCTCTCTGTGGGTATATCTGCTTTATGTGATATGTTTCCTTTTCTTGTGTGTCATTAGGTGTATCTGCATGTTGTGAGGCATGTGATAGTTGTAGCAAAGAGTTGTGATTTCTTTCCTGCTCTAGTTGGTTTTCCAGAGTTTCTGCCTGATTTGTTTTCTGTTCTAGTTGGCTTTGCAGAGTTTTTACCACATTTCTTTTCTCCTGTAATAGTTTTTGCAAAGCTTCCACCAGGTTTTGCAAGGAGTCTATCACTGCATTTTCCTCACTCACTCGTTTAAAACGAGATTCTACAGCAGCTGAAAGACAAGCACCTAGAACTGAGAAAAGTGAGGTTTTATTTTTCTTGCTCAGTTTGAATTCTGTTTCATGTTGCAAAGAATGTAGCCTATCAATTACATTTTCTAAATTAAACCATTTACTCTGTGCCCAGTCTTCCCCCCCCTTGGGAGGGTCTGGCATTATACTTAGCTAGTAAAGCGTAAAATGCGGCTTTATCATTTTCAGACATTTTTAAGAAGAGACTAAAACCATTCTCAGGGAGACACACTTAAAGTTACACAGAAAGCACAGGTGAAACTGTGAATCCCTTCTCGTCCCTGGAGCAGGTGAAGAGACACACTACTTGGGAGGTACTAACTTAATTACAGAAACAGCTTGTCTCTTCGCAATCCCAAGTAGTCAAATACAATAACTAAATACATATTTATAATAAAAATATAATAAATATATAATTATATAAATAACAATATTCTGTGAGTTACGATTATGTGCGAGGGGGAAAAAGCACTTCAGGGAAGTCAAGACTTAACACCCAGACTTCTGCTGGGGAGAATCCCCTCTCTTCCCTGGGTAGCTGAGGGGACCAAACTGCCTGGGAGTTTCTCTTTAGTTGCACAATGGTTGTCTCCTCAACTACACCAAGCAATAAACAAGGAAAAAACCACAAATCCCATCTTTTGCTCAGTTGAGATCCTTTCAAAAAGTTATCTGATAACTGAAATGGAGTTGATTATCCACCTGGGTCTGTGTGCAGACTGCGGGAAGAAGCCAATACCACCTCCCTTGCTTTCTAACACTGTTCAGTCCTTACGGCACTGACAGGCTAGGTGGGTCTGAAATGGCACAGGTCTTCCCCTGGTACAAAGTGCACAGAAACCCCAACTCCTCCAGTATCGGGAATGCAACTGCCAACTACGCCAAATAATGTCACGATCCACCCAACCCGAGCGGGAGTCGTGACTGGTTCTTTATGGATCTCAGAACGCAAAAGACACAGCAGGGGACAAAACCAGTTTACTGTTACAGAAATGCACTTTATTTAGTGCCAACCAAAATGCGATAGTGAGACACAGAGAGAGAGAGAGAGAGAGAGAGAGAGAGAGAGAGAGAAAAGGGGGTCAGGATTATAGCTACCAAGACAGGCAGACAAATCCTCATGGAGCCAGCCAATAGATGTCTGTTGCTGTCTGGGGAGATCTCGGGGATCTCTTCTGAGAAAGTCACTTTTATAGTCCTTTCCCAAAGCGAGTGGCTTCTGGTCAAAAGGTGGGAAGATTTAAGAACTATTGTATGTGGAGCTCGTTACGTTGAGGAACAGGCGGAAACAGGATGTTTCAAGGCACACCAAACCATCTTTGTTGTTATGAACACACACAGGGTAGCCCATACTGAACAGTCCATTGTTCTTCCATCTGTGGGAGCTTTGTTGAGTAAATGCCCCGTGACTAGTTGTCATGAGAAACCAGTCCTGGTAGGCATCACCTGCGGAACAGACACTGGGTGTTCCTCCCATCCCTGGCCTGCGCAGGCCTCAGGCAAGGGTCATTGGGCTGAAACAGATGAGAGGCTCAGACGGACTCTCACAGTATGTCAGAGTGTGTTTTGTCTCCCCCAAGACTCTTCGATGCAGAGCCTGGCTCTGTGTGCTGTCCATCAGCTCCTGGTGGCATATCCAGGCTGGCATGAGGAGCCCCTCAGCCTTCCCTGCTCTGCGTTGGACAAGCCCAACTCCCTCAGCCTCTCCTTACAGCCAAAGGGCTCCAGCCTCACCTTGGAGGCCCTTCCCTCACGCTGCTCTAGGTGCCAGACATCTTTGCTGCCCTGGGGATCCCAAACCAGGCCCCAGTGACCTGGATAATCCATGTCCTTCATGTCCTGGTTGTAATGAATAAGGAACCTTTTGTTCGTCTGATAGACTTTGAGAGGATATTGCAAGGACTTGGAGGCTGGAATATCGTGAATAGTTTTCCTGTTTTGCTTTACTTGCAAGGATGCTGTTAATTATTTTGCTTTGCTTGTCTGAAAGACCTTGAGAGTGAGCCAAGATGTCTAATTGTTTTGCTTTGCTTGCCAAGATGCTGATAGTTATTTTCACTTTGCTTGTGTTAATCACATATCACTTTAAGTGCCAGTAGGGTCAGTAAGACAAGGGTGAGGAAGACTACTCACCTTCATCCCTCGACCACCAGAAGGCAGAAGAAGACCCCCTAGCAACTGGAGGAGCATGCGCAGAACTACTAGAGGAGGAGCATGTAACCCGAGGAGCATGCATAGAACTACTAGAGGAGGGGCATGGAACCCCGGAAACTGAACAACTTAAAAGGGATGAACAAAGAAGGGGGGGGGCACGGCAGTTTTGTTGGAGCAAGGACTCCCCTGTTACCCAGTGCTGCGGACCTTTGCTTTTGCCTTCTGTAACCAATAAATTCTTATTTTTTTTATTCGATCTGTTATGGCGCATTGCGCTCATTTATTACACTGGTTACACAGCCCAGGTTGCTCCTGGCTTGCCTTGCTGCCAGGGCACACAGCTGCTTCCGGCCTAGCTCCTGCCCACCAAGACTTTTCTGCCAGGACTATGGATGCAGGGAGGGCTGTGGATGTTGTCTATCAGAACTTTAGCCCTTGACACCATGTCCAAAAGCATTCCCTGGAAAAGCAGAGACCTGTGGCTTGGATTGGTTCACAAATCCCTGGACTAAGAACTGTCAGGACATCCAAGCCCAGAGAGTGGTGGGGAATGGTGCCACATCCAGAGTGTGTGCAGTGGTGTCCTACAGGGATCAGTGCGGGCCCAGTCCTGTTCAGCATCTTTATACACAGTCTGGAGAAGGGGATTGAGTGCACCATCACCAAATATGCAGATGACACCAAGGTGGGTGTGAGTATGGATCTGCTGGAGTGTAGGAAGGCTCTGCAGAAGGACCTGGACAGGTTGGATCCAGCACCCAAATTCAACAAGGTGACGTTAAAGAAGACCAAGTATGGGGTGCTGCACTTTGGCCACGACAACCCCTGTAGCGCTCCAGTCTGGGGACAGAGTGGCTAGACAGTAGCCAGGCAGAAGGGGACCTGGGGCACTGATGGACAGCAACATGGACATGAGCCAGCAGTGTGCCCAGGTGGCCAAGAAGTCCAATGGCTCCTGGCTTGGATGAGGTATTGTGTGGCTGAGAGCAGAGCTGCTGTGCCAGCACTTACCCAACTCCAGCTCTGCACATAGACATTGCTGCTGCAGCTCCAGAGCTCCAGAGAAGGGAACAAAAGGGGGATCTCTAGTGAAAACTTCAGTGGGAGATGCTTTAGAGGGCAAAGCATGTTCTTAGGGGCCAAGGTGTCATTCTCATACTGCAAACCAAGAAGACCATTGTGACACTATGGGTCATCATGGAACTGAGGGTCCATTGTCACACAGCATGGCCTCATGGAACCATGGAGGCCATTTTTATAATTTGAGGCTTTGTGGAACAAAAGGACCATTGTGGCATTTCAGGGCCTTATGAAACCAAGTAAACCATTGTGACACTGTGGGTCTCAATAGAACCAGGGGGCCATGGTGACTCTGTGGGGTCTCATTGATTCCATGGTCTATTGTGACACTGAGGGGCCTCATGGAATTCTGGAGGCCATGATGACACTTTGAGACCTCGTTGAATCAAGGTGCTCTGCAGGGCCTCACAGAACCAAGGACACCCTTCTGCCATTGTAAGTCCCCACAGAACCAAGGGTCCCTTGCAGTACTGTGGTGTGGGAAATGCAGGCATGGAGAGCTCTCAGGGCTTTGTGTGTACAGGATCAGAGGTAGAGATGGATGCAAGGTTTGACCTAAGACCTCAGAGAAAGCTTAGAGTGTTAGAGCATTAAAGTGAAACAGATATGAAACAAGAATATAAGTTGATAGGTTATGCAGAAATATGTTTTAAACAAGCAGATATATGCATTATGTAAGCATAGCAGTATGTTAAGTAAGATAGCAAATGGTTTTAGAATTTAGCAATAGAATGTTAGAAAATTAGCTGGAAGTTTAAGATGCATCAGTGTAAATTTGTGAATTATTATATGATTGGTTAAAAAATATTGCATCAAAGCCATGAAAAGCAAAGCAATTAATGATTGGTATAAAAATACACAAGCAAGCTTTGTAGAAGTATTTGCTTGGCTAAAATTATATAAACCATTGTAACTAAGAATTAAATGGTCTCTGATATTATGGTGTTTTATTTAACATCTTTAATGTCTCATCCTTGATGAGACTGGTGCTGTGAGGCAAGAAACCATCTTTTACAACATCTCTCAATTGCCCCAGCTCTCGATATATTTTGCCCCAGGTCTCGTAATATTTATATCCCAGTGCTGTGGTACCAATGAGACCCCCCGTGACACTGAAAGACCTCATGGAAGAAAGGGGGCCCATTGTGACACACCAAGGACTCAGGCAGCCAAGGCACCATTGTGATACTGCAGAACATTAGGGGTTAATGGAGACTATGCTATCCCACTGTGCTATCCACCACAGGTCAAATTAACACCCTGCTGCACAGCCAGGAATGTATATTGTTGGAGGAGACAATCTTCCTCCAGCACCGACTACACAACATGTTTTATTACCTCCTAAGTCTGTCTGTGGAGCAGGGCCCTCTGCCCCCCTGCTGTTAACACAGCAGGAGGAGCTGCCTTCAGAGGACACAGTTGAGTTACAAAAAGAAGCAGCACATTCCTATCATAATAAGGTGCCAAAAGGCAGAGGCAAAATCAAGGCTAAAGTGGAATGGGGAGAGATCATGAAGGAAGCAATAGCGACTGGAGAAAGGGATTATGTGGCAAAATTACAGGAGCCGAGTGCAACACAGCAAGCATTTCCAGTTCCATTTACCCCTACCGGGGAAATAGAATGGAAGCATCAATAAATCCTTTAGATTGGAAATTGTTAATGCAGCTTCGTAGTACAGTTAATGAAGCTGGCATGCATGGGGAACCAACAAAGCAAGTGCTTAATTATATTTGGGGATCAGGGTTATTGTTGCAAGAGGAGTGTAAAAAATGTTTTCAAACTAATTATGACAAGCTCACAATTTATGCTATGGCAGGCTCAGTTCCAGGGTCTTTGTCAGGATGCTGCACTTACTCAAAGAGCACAGGATGATCCACTTCCTGGGATCACATTAGAACAGTTTATGGGGATTGGTAGATTTGCCACACCCGATAGTCAAGCTCTATTGGGGCCAGATGTCGTAAAAGAGGCAATGCGGTTATCTCGGGTTGCATATGATAAGGTTAGACCAGAACGAGGGGAATTGCCATCTTATATGAATATTAGACAAGACCCATTTCTATTTTTGTTGACAAACTTACTGCAGCAATAGAAAGATCATGGGTACCTCTGTTGATGCAAGGAGCTCAACTTAAGGAGTGTATTACTCAGAATAACAATCTCCAGGTAAATTCAGTGACAGCTACTTTACCGGGTAATTGGGAAGTAGTAGAGCTTTTAGAACGTATGACTAAAATTCCTCAGGGAACTCAGGCTATGTTAGTTGAAGCAGTAAATAATTTGACATCAATCTTAAAAGAGGGGCAGTCTCAGAGTCAAGCCTTTGCCTCTGCACTAGCACCACTAAAACCGCTTGACTCCAAGAGTGCTGGCCAGCCTCATTCAACTAGCAATTGCTTTCAATGTGGTCAGTGTGGCCATATACACCAAGAGTGTAGGATTACAAACGTGTGGTGTCATAACTGTCAGTTCGACTCTCATTCAACTGAAGCCCGCAGATGGAAGACAAAAAACGGACAGGTGAGTGCAAAGGGATGCTGCACAAGGACACAAGCTGCAGCCCACACCTCCCGAGCATTCCAGGCGGCCCCTCCCTATTCCCAGCTAGCGAACTCCGGCCAGCCACAAGAGGCAACCTCGGCTTGGACTTGGCAGCCGCAATAGACATTGAATTAAAGGATACAAAGCTGATAAAAGTCCCTACTGGAGTGTGTGGATCCTTAATGTTAAATGGACACTCTTATGGAGCTTTGTTGTTAGGTAGATCCTCAACCACCTTACAGGGTTTGACTGTGGAACCTGGAGTTATCGATGCAGACTATACAGAAGAAATCATGGTCATGGCTCATACACGTTTTTCTCCTATCAGTATTCCTGCAAGAAGCCGCATAGCTCAGCTGGTCCCACAGCAGCAACTGATAAAGGAGGCACACGGACCTGTGCGAGGAGCCGGTGGATTTGGATCTACAGGAGGCTTGGTACTACTGGCCTACTACTGATTGGTTGCATATTTCCTTCACTGAACTTTCTCCACACCAGCCCACTGTGTGACTGATTGACAGCTCAGCCCAAGGTGTCTGGGACATTGAACTCATCCAGCTTTTGACAGCGACCATGGTGACACAGCAGAACCTCATGGAACCATGGGTAAGTTGTGACAATGAAGGTTCAGGGACACCATGGAGACAATCTGGAACCTCATGGACCAAAGAGATCATTGTGACAATGTCGTGCCTCATGGAATCAGGGGGACCATTGTGAAACGCAGGGATCCCATGGAACCAAAGGTCAGTGATGAGGCTGTGGGGTGGTAGAACCAAGAAGCCATTGTGACACAGCAGGGCTGCATGGAGCCCAGGGACCACGATGACAGTGCAGAAGCAAGGAGAACATTGTGACAAGGAGAATATTGTAACAAGGAGAGTATTGTGGCACTATGTCCATGGAAGCAAGGAGAACACTGGTACAATTTGGGGCCCCGTAGAACCAAGGGAACATGAAACAGGTCTGGCTGGCTGGGTCTCCTTGGACCACCTGACAGATTGGGCTGACCTTGGCATGTCGAGGGCTGTTGCTCATCAGCCACTCAAGTGCTGGGGCTCTGTGATTTCCTTCCTGTGTAAAAGAACCATCCTTCTCGTTGAAGTGGCCATGGCCAAAATTTGGATTCCTTCTCCTAATTTCCTTATATGCAAAGATTGTTCCCAGATGAAATCTGTCAGGACAGACAGATCTGGCTGATTTGGCTACCCAGGGGTTACTTCTCATCTGCCTTTGAAACACAGGGACCCATGTGCTTTTCTTTCTTATGGGGAAAAAAAGCCACCTTTGACATCCAGGCAGCCACGGCCAAATTTGGGATTCCACCTCCAAAATTCCTTGTATCCAAGGATAACTCCAAGACAAAAGCTGCCATGACTGATAAGTCTGGCTGGCCTTGGCTTCCTGACAGCTTGCTCTCATCTGCATTTTGAAGCACTGGGGCTTGGCGCTTTCCTTCCTAATGAAAAGAACTCTCCTTCCATGCCAGGCACTCATAGCCAAAATTGATATTGCAGCTCCAAAAATCCCTATGTCCAAGGATTACCCCAGATGAAAGGTGCCAGGAGAGACAGGTCAGGCTGGCTTGACCTATGGTGCTCAGCCCTCTTCTTCTTCCAAAATATTTGGGCTTCACACTTTTCTTTCCTATGAAAAAAACCCACATTCACCTTGACCCGGTGCCCATGACAAAATTGGGGATTCCACCTCCAAAACTCTGTACATCCATGGATTGCTCCCAAGTGAAAGCTGCCAGGACAGACAGGTCTGTCTGTCCTTGGCCTCTTGGAGGCTGCCTCTCACCTGCTTTTGAAACACTGGGGCTCTGTGCTTTCCTTCAAATGGAAAAGAACGATGGTTCTTTTTAAGGTGTCCATGGTCAGAATAGGGATTCTGCCTCCCAAATTCTGGATGTCCAAAAAATTTCTCCCAGGCAAAAGCTGCCAGGACAAAATGGTCTGGCTGGCTTGGCCTCCCAGGAGCCACCTCTCTCATTTTCTGCCTTTGAAATACTGGGGCTAGGTGCATTCCTTCCTATGGGAAAAGAACCAACCCTCTTATCAATGCAGAAATGGCCACAATTGGGATTCCACCTCCCAAAATTGTGTGTATCCGAAGGTTACTTTCAACAAAAGTTGCCAGGACAGAGTTCAGGCTGTCTTTAGCCTCTGATGGCTGCCTTCCATCTGCCTCTGAAACACCAGTGTTCCGTTCTTTCCTTCTTATGGAAAAGAACTGTCTTTCTCTTCCAGGCATTAATATCCAAATTTGGTATTCCGCCTCTAAAATTCCATATATCTGGAGATGGTTACCAGACAAAATTGCCAATGCAGCCATGTCTGGCTGTTCCAGCACGTCTGATGACTGCCCTTCATCTGCCCTGCAACACTGGGACTCAGTTGTTTCCTTCCTATAGAGACCATGGTGACATTAAGGAAACATCAAGGAACCATGGAGACCATTGTGACACTGCAGGGTATAATGGATCCAAGGAGCCATTGTGACACTGTGGAGACACAGTGGAACCAAGGGGTGATTGTGACACTGTGGAACCTTGTGGAACCAAGGACACCATCGTGGCACTCTGGGCTGCAGGGTCCCAAGGGGCAGGTGTGAAGCAGCAGGGCTTTGTGGAACCAAGAGGCCATTGCTGCACTACAGGGCCTCCTGTAGCCAAAGGGCCATTGTGATCCTGCAGGGCAGGATGGATCCATGGAGACCATTGTGGCATTGCAAGGCCCCATGGAATCACGGAGACTGTTGTGACACTGTAGGGACTCATGGAACCAAAGGGCCATTGTGACAATGCAGGGCCTCATGGTATCAAGGGGCCATTGTGACACTGCAGAAACAAGGTGACACCTCGTGGAACCAACAGGACATGGAACAGATCTGGCTGGTCTGGTCCTCCTGGGGGCCACCTGGCAAGTTTGACTGATCCTCGCGAGTTGAGGGTTTCTTCTCATCAGCCCTTGAAGCACTGGAGCCCTGTGCTTTCCTTCCAATAGAAAAGAAAAATTCCATATATGCAAGGGTTATCCAGACAAATTCGGTCTTGACGGGACAGAGATCTCTGGGTGCTCTTGGTCTCTAGTTGTCACCTCTCATCTAAAAGAAGCCTTGAGGAAAGTATTTGAGCAGGTTTGACTATTAGAACATCAATGAGTCTCTCATCCTCTGAAAAATTCAGATGCTCCTCTGATCATATGTGCCTTTTTTTTCCTCATGGTGTATTATGCATGAAATAATTTTTCAGCTAAATAATATTATTCTTTTCACTCTACCAGTGTTATCTGATATTAAAAACCTCCTCAACCTGTGAATGCAAGTCACCTGCATAAGCAAACACAGCAAAGAATCCAGCAGGAATTATTTGTCTCTAGTCCTCTTTGACACATCTCTTCTGGAGCTGGAGGTGCAGCCGTGGTGCCCACAGCAGCCCTGGGGCTCTGTGCCCCATGGCCTCCCTGCTGGGTAGCCTCTGTCAGCTCCTACAGAGCCCATGGCACCTGTGGGTCTGCACTGACAGCCCTGCCCTGGTCTCTGCTGGGCTCTGGGCCAGCAGAGAGGCCGGGCAGGGCTGGCCATGGCCAGGAACAGGCCCTGAGCCCCACAGGAGGATGGAGCTGGGCCACAGTCAAACTCATCCCAGGGTAAACCTGGGCGTAGCAGCTAGGTACGGCAACACCTGGGGACAGAGGCTGGCTCTGAGAAATATCCTGTGTCCCCTCCCTGCTCATTGCATGCCACCAAGGGCACAGAGCAGCCTCCTCTCTGCGCCACTTGCCTGTTTCCAATGCCTACCACAGGCAAGTGTCCCTTCCCCACAAAGGCTGGGCTGAGTCCTGCCCCTGCACACTCAGCCAGGCTGAGATGGACACTGCTGCTTTCTCTGGCAGGCTCTCTCAGGCCAGCCCAGCTCCCTGCAAGCTGTGCCAGCTGCCCTGAGCTCTGTGCAGCATCAAGGGCCTCTCCCCAGCACAGCCCAGCCGGCTCTGGCCCCACAGCTCTGCTCAGTGCAGGGGACTCTGGGCAGTGGCCCCACGGCCTCAGCCCCTGGCAAGGGCACAGCAGCAGCTGCAGCTCAAACAGGACTCAGCCCCAGCCATGGGCTGAGGTGCTTGGCCGTGGCAAAAGGAGGCTCCCTGTGTGCCCTGCTCCCCTCTTCCTGAGCACCTGAAAGCTCTGCAGCCCTTGCTGCCATCCCATCTGCCCAGGCCAGCACAACAGCTTCGGCCTTGGGACCCTCCAGAGCTGCTCCGGCTCCAGGCCCAGGGCCCATCCCAGAGCTGGGACAGCCACAAAGCTGTGCCCATTTCTGTTCATTCCTGCTCTGATGAGGATGGATCTTCATCCACTTGGAGGATGCTGATGAAATTTACTTCTCCGGAGGTGTTTTGTTTCTTGAGCTTTTCAGTTCAGGAATTCAGTGAAAAAAGGCTCATAAACATTTTTTCAAAACACCCAAACAGGAAAATCCCCTGGGAATAATTGAAGTTTTCAATTCTTCTGTGGTTTATTACAGATACTTCAGAAGTGTATTCAAAGTGAATATACTATAGTGAAAACAAAGCAGAGAAAAGTAATTTATCCTTTTAAGTATTTTTTTTCCTCTTTAGAGATGGATACCAGCAATGTCCAATTGATATTGACCCTCAGCACCTTCTAATGCAGTCTGAATAGATATGAAAATCAAGACCATTCATGGCTGACAATCACTAACACCTTGTGCCCAGCCCCTTCCCAGCATTTCCCTCATCCTATCCCTGGGACTCCTATGGATTAGGAATGGTGTGGCCAGCAGGAGCACAGCA
Organism: Erithacus rubecula; assembly: GCF_903797595.1. NCBI lineage: Eukaryota > Metazoa > Chordata > Aves > Passeriformes > Muscicapidae > Erithacus > Erithacus rubecula. The sequence continues at coordinate 413,581 of NW_027636365.1, forward strand.
GTGATTCTTCCCCTGTACTCTGCACTGGTGAGGCCATGCTGCCAGTGCTGTGTCCAGTTATGGGCTCTCCAATTTAGGAAAGACATGGAGGGGCTGGAGCGTGTCCAGAGAAGGGCAGCAAGGCTGGTGAGGGGTCTGGAACACAAGTCCTGTGAGGAGTGGCTGAGGGAGCTGGGGTTGTTTATCTTGGAGAAAAGTAGACTCAAGTAGTGCCCTTATAACTCTCTACAACTTCCTGAAAGATGAATGTGGTCAGGTGGGGTTGGTCACAACTGACAGAATGAGAGGACAGAGTCTTAAGCTGTGCCAAGGGAGATTTCAGTTGGATATTAGGAAAAATTTTTAGGTTTTTTTTTAACGTAACTTCAGTACAGGATTTGTTCGTCTTTGCCCAGCAGGAGGGCAATTGAAATTTTACTTCAAAAGACTCTGTTCGACATGGTTGGGCAAGGCCTGATGGTTTAACATCTACAGATTGATAGTAGCCAGAAGATACACAGGAGGTAAACAAGCATTAAGGAACTTCACCCCCAGTGTGGTTGGAGACACCTGATCTGGGAAAAGAGTGGTAAGAGGAGCAAATAATGAGGGCCTAATTCAAATCTAAGGGATCAAAAACCAATACGAGTGAGTGAGCTGTGCTCTGTGCTCCCAGCCCAGGCGGAGTTTAACCCCTCTGTGCCTCTGTGCTGTGCCCAGGGTTGCTGCAGGCAGTGCCCCAGCCCTGCTGGGCTGTGCACAGGAGCTGCTGCTAGGCAGAGCTGTCTCTCTGTAGCGCTGCCTTTGCCAGGAGCTGCCTCTGTGCCAGGTGCCCGGCCCAGCTCAGCAGCACAGACACAGCACAAGGACTTTAATGACCCTCTTGAGTGTTGGGGATATATCCCTGAACATCAGTCCCTAGGAGGGAGCTGAAGAAAACTCTGAAGAATTGCAAGTCAGAATCAAACTCCAAAATTTCTTAAAGTTTTAATGGGTCCCACTGATGAACACAACTGAGAAAGTGTCCCCAGGTTCCAGTCAGAGGAGGAAATTGGAGGAAGAGATGACAGGTGGGAACAAAGTGAAGCCAAGTCTTGGTGCCCTGGAGTACAGCAGAGTCGATGCCACCAAGGACTCTGAGGAGACACCTTGTCCTGATCCATGGGGCTTCCTGGCACAGCCCCAGCAAGGATGGGCACTGTCACCCCTTGTCCTGCCCTCAGCATCCCCCCCCACATCCCAGAGGTTTTAGGGATCTGCTGGGACCAGTCCCTGGGGAGCCTTGGTCAGGAATGGCCCTGGGAGGTTCCTTCATGCTCCCAGGAACTGCAGGTTTTCCAAAGGACTTTGGGTTTTCTTGTGCCTTGGAGTCTCTGAAAGCTTTGTGCAATCATGACCTCCAATTATCTGTTTTAATTAGTCTCTTGAGAGCCTTTCTCAGTAACAACACTCAGTGGGTGTCATTAATGCTTCAAGGTACTTCAGGTTTTTTAAAGGTACTTTCCTTTTTCCTTTTGTCTCCGAGTCTCAGAGGATTTTGGGCAATCATGGACTCCAACTCTCTCCTCCAAAGAGTTCATGAGGAGCCTGTGCTGGGGATGGATCTCAATGGGACCCATTAATGCTTTGAGACACTTTGGGTTTTCCTTCTGACTTTGACATCTGGAGAGGTTTGTGCAATCTCCTCTCAGGCCCTGAGGTTCAAGGGTTCAGCACCAAATGCATCACAGAGCTCATTGGGATCAAGCAAGTCCTGACAAAGCATGGCTCTGCCTTGATTTCCCTTTGGTCTGGTGCCATTTATTAGGAAGGTTGCTGTTGCAGTTATGGAGAAATACTCCAAAGAGTTTCTAAGAACTATGTATTCCTATTTTAAATGGTGTCTTTCATTATTGCTTCTTTTTAGAGCAGAGGTGATTGCAGCATTCTGTGATTGATACTGATGTGGGGTCTCTGCTCAGGAGGTCTGGCCTGCTCAGAGAAGCTGTGCCTTGAGGTCTGACCCAGTGTGGGCAACCTTGCTCCATATTCCCCAACCCCATCCTTTCTCTTCTCACTCAACAGGGACCTGCTTTGCTTGGAGAACTGGCTGCACTCAGGCAAAGAGGGGCTTTCATCCTTTTGTCTTTTTGAAGCAATTAAAAACTCCTGGGGCAGGGTGAGTGGGTGGCTCATGGCAGGGCTGCTTTCGCCGCTTATCTTTGTGGCAGCACAGGCAAGGAAGCAGCACGGTGGCTGTGCTGGTGATGAAGCACGCTGCTGCTGGGGACGTGGTTTCTGGCGCAGAACTTCTGAGGCCAGACTGCTGCTTCTGGCTTTTCAGGGGGCTCTGATGTGACCGGTGGTGACAGGGTGGCTGCTGGCTCTCTGTCTCAGCAGCTGCTTCGCACGGCTGCTCAGAGGGCGGAGTGTGCTTGGGGGCAGGGTCCTGAACAGGAGGGGAGGGGTGTGACTCAAAAACGGGAAAGAAGGGGGATTCTGTGCCTTCCGCCACGTGGTCTGCGGTATTTTGTACAGCAGGGGGGAGGAGAAAATGTGAAAAACAAAACTTTTCTTGCTGCAGGAGAGGGGCTGTAGGGGAAGTGGAACACGGAAAAACTGGGGTTCAGCATTTTCTGAATATTCATTAGGAAGTTGAACACCTAGACTAATTAAAATAAGCAAATGTAGAATTTTTACTACTGGAAAGACTTCACTTTGCAATTTGCCCACGGCTTCATTTAAAAACTTATTATTTAGAAATGATTTTTGTGAAATGTCAGGATAATTTTCACACAGCCAGCATACTAAAAGTTTCAAATCCCCCTTCAAAAATTTAAATTGCTGCAACAAAGAATGTTTTTAAATTGGAGATAAATTTCCTGCTGTGAGCAGATGTATCTTACTTGCATTTTCACCACAAGTCTCTTCCCAGCATGCAAGAAAAAAAGGAGAAAAAGCAAAGAATGCTGCAGAGTTTTAAACTCACCACAGTAAGATTAAAAAACAGTCTCAGGCTGGTTGATGTAGATGCATTAATGGAAAAGAGTCTGGGTTTGGAGTGCCATTGGTTGCATTTAGATGTTGCTTGGGGTGAAGGAGCAGGAAAGGCCTTTGCAGGTTTTGCAGAGATGTTTATTTCAGCCACGCATGGATCCAGGGATTGGGAACAAAGGTGAAGGGACTTGTGGGGGTCCAGGTTTTGTCATGGGATCAGGAAACAGGGAAATCCTTAGGGACCAATTGCCAAGGGACAGGGGGCTGTCACAAGGGAAGGGCCAGGGCAGAGGGCCAACAGGGAATTAGGGTGGGAGTGACCAAACGGCTGACCGACAGGGAGAGGGCACAGGGCTTGTTCTAATTGGGAACGCCTTTCTGGGTCTCCACAGTCTCCCTTTTCGTCATTACTGCCACATTTGCCTACCTGAACCCCCTTGCTCTATCTCTTCCCCATTCCTGGATCTGGCCCTATCAGTTCTGTACTTGGTGGTGCTTCCAGCCCTGAATCCCCTCATCTACACCCTCAGGAACCAGAAGCTCAAGGCTGCATTGTGGAGACTGATGGCTGGGTGGTTTCAGGAATATTAAAGTGCTGACAAATTTCTGAATATCACTTGTAATAAAAGTAATCTTTGATACTTCTTATTGGTTTCAATTTGAAGCTTTTTTTTCTTTGATCTACTTTTTTTTTTTTTTCTAATATTGTCCATAAAAATGTCATTCTTTGTGCCATTTCCCACTTTCTTTTTCTCCACCTTCCCTATGACCACAAACTCTGTCAAGGAGGAGCTGCACTCTCAGTGGCTTTAAATTAACTAAAGGATCTCCCAGCAAAGTTTCCTCTAGAGATGCCCCTTGTGTTTCCTTCTCTGGAGCAGCAGCAACAGTGTCTGTGTGCAGAGCTCAGGGCAAATCAATGCTGACACAGCACGGTGCTGCTGTGAGGAGATGGAGCTGAGTAAGCACAAATGCCATCAGCCCCTGGGGCCAGCAAGGGCTGGGGGATGGGTGGGGAAACAACACAGATTTTTTATGGAGGCTCTGAAAGTCTGTTCCCATGAGCTGTGACTTCCCTATCCCATTGCAGATACTGTTGATCAGAGCCAGTGAAGCCTGGCAGTCTCCACCAAACTGTCCTGAGCATTTCCTTTGCTTCAGCATTGATTTCTTTACCCTTATTTGTAAAATTTCTTCCTCTTGCCAATCCTTGTTCCTTCCCCTGCAAACAGCCCATTCCAGTTTGCCCTTTCCTCTCTTGCCCCACTCCCCACTTCACTTCTTGGGTTGGCATCACAGGAACATCCCTTGGGGAGCAGGATCATCCTACAAGTGCTTCAGGAACTGTCTGCAGAGTCCTGCAGTGCCTCATGCTGCTCCCTTGCCAGAGGAACCACAGGCCAGGGGGGCACATCTGGGCTGGTGTGTCTGGGTATAGGGTTCCCTGTTCTGGGCACTGAGGAGGGGCTGGAGAGGCTCTGCAGGACTGACAGGATGGGCTTTGGGGCTGTGTGGAGAAGCTGAGGGCCTGGGTTGCTGGACCTCCTGAAGACGAGGCCCAGGGCTCATCCTGCAACTGTTACAGGGGTAGTTTCAGAGAATCACAGAATCAGCGAGGCTGGAAATGACCTTGGAAATCATCAAGTCCAACTTGTGCCCTGACACCACCTTGTGCCCCTGAGCCTCATCTTCTCCAGGATGAACAACCCCAGCTCCCTCAGCCACTCCTCACAGGACTTGTGTTCCAGACCCCTCATCAGCCTTGTTGCTCTTCTCTGGACACACTCCAGCCCCTCCATGTCCTTCCTAAATTGGGGTACAAGAACTGGACACAGCACTTGAGGTGCTGCCCAACCAATGCCAAGCACAGGGGAAAAATCACTGCTGTGCTCCTGCTGGTCACAACATTCCTGACCCAGGCTAGGAGTCATTGGCATTCTTGGCCACCTGGGCACGTTGCTGGCTCATTTCCAGCCTGCTGTCCATCAGTGCTCCCATCTCCCTTTCTGCCTGTCCACTATCCAGCCACTCTGACACCAGCCTGAAGCACTGCAGGGGTTGTTGTGGCCAAAGTGCAGGACCCAGCATTGGTCTTGTTAAACCTCACCTTGTTGGATTTGGGCCCTGGATCCAGCCTGTCCAGGTCCCTCAGTGGAGCCCTCCTACCCTCCAGCACATCCACACTCACACCCAGCTTGGTGTCATCTGCACATTTCCTGATGGTGCACTCAGTGCTCTCATGCAGATCATCAATGCAGATATTGAAATCCACACTGGCTGGCTCTGATCCTTCTGCCATCCTGTAGGTGCCCTGTGATGGCACGCAAGGTGATCTCTTTCATCATCTTGACAGGTACTGAGGTCAGATTGACAGGCCTGGAGTTCTCCAGAGCCTCTTCCAGCCCTTCTTGGGGATGGGCTCACATTGGCACCTCCAGTCCTCTGGGACCTCCCTGGTGAGCCAGAACTGATGAGAAATGATAGAGAGCAGCTTCGAGAGCTCATCCAACAGCTCCCTCACCCCCTAGGATGGATCCCATCTGTTTCCAGATACACCTGTGAGCATCTGAGTGGCTCAGCAGGTCCCCAGCTACTTCCTCCTGGAATACAGGTCTCTGTTTTACTCTCTGTCCCCATCTGCCCCCTCAGGAGAACACTTGTCCTGAGGACAACCTGTCTTATTGTTGAAAACTGAGGCAAAGTAGGGGTTAAGTTTCTCAGACTTTACCTCATCTTTGGTAACCATATTCCCTCCAATAAGGAATAGAAATTCTCCTTGACCATCCTTTTCCCATTAATGTATTGATGACATAATTTTTGTTATCCTACACAGAAGCGGCCTGGTTAAGTCCTAATTGAGCTTACAGCTGTCTAATTATATTTCTGCATGACCTAAAAACATCCTTAAACAACCCCTTAGTTGCCTGCCTCTCAGTCCAAAGGTGATGCAGCTTCTTTTCTCCCTCAGTCCCTGAATAAAGCTCCATGCCCAGCCAGACCAATCATTTTCATTGCTAGCTGACTTTTGGCACATAAGACAGGTTGTTTCTGCTCCCTCAAGATTTCTTTCTTGAAGTGTCTCCATCCGTCCTGCAACAGTTTCTTTTTAAAGACTGTTTCCCTTAAAAAAAAAAGCACCTGATTATTTAAATGTGCATCTTGAATAGTCCAGAGACTACCCTCCATAATTCCAGAGTAGAAGTTTTGGTCATGCCCCTCCTTCTTTCATCGAATACTGAAAAATTCAATCATTTCATAAATACTGTACCCCAAACAGCCTCTGACAACCACATCTCCCACCAGACTTTTCTGTTTCTGAACAGCAGGAGACAGAACTTTCCTTGGGAGTGGCAAGAAAAGGAAACCTCCCCAAAGAGCAGCCTGGAAAGTTCAGCCTGGAGGTGAGGAAAAAGCAAAGTCCCTGCCAGGCCAGAATGTTGGTGGCCCAGGTGTCCCAGCTGAGGCTGGGCCATGCCATGGCTCTGTGTGCCAGGAGCCGGCAGCACCGGGTGCAGGGAGCCCAGGGAGGACACAGCAATGCTGGGCTGAGAAATGCTGGGGGCACAGCGAGATGGGCGTGTGCAGCCGGCCAGGGCAAAGGAGCAGAAAACACAGGGGCAGAGGCTGCAGGAGAGATGGCCAAGGGCTGGGCAGGGCTGGCAGGGCCAGAGGCACCCAGTCCTTTGTGTCCTGGGCTGGGCAGCGCCTCTGGAGCCCCACAGGAGGAACTTTCCTTGCAGGGGCTGCACTTTGCTGCTTCCTCAGCCCTCCCTGAGCAGGCTGGCAGGGCTTGCAGTGTGATGCCACTTGTCCTTGCTGCCCCTTCCATCCCATTGCCCCAGAAACAGCCCCGAGCCACTCGTGAAGGACAGGCCTTGCTGGGCCAGGCCTGGGCTCAGCTCTTGGCCTTTCTGCTTCCACCAACCAGCCCAGGTCTTGCTCAGCATTGCAGTTCCTTCTCACAGCCTTTGACTCCTGCAATCCTGGATGCAAGGATCTGCTCTCACCAGTCCCTGGGGAGCCTTTGCTAGTCCCTGCCCTCAGTGGGGCCAGGGATGCTCCAAGGCACTTGGAGTTTTGCTTCTGATTCCTTGAGCAGCTTCTTCAACCTTCTCTCAATGCCTCAGGCTCCTGGACTCAGCCCCAAATCCACTGTGGGCATCATTAAAATACAGAAAGACCTCAGGAACTCTTCGTCTTCCTTCCATTGTCTTCAAGTCTCCCGGGCTTGTGCAGCTCATTGGAGTTCTGCTAAGGGGAAAGATTTCAAAGTGCATCTGATGCCTATATTCTCATCAAGGGAATATTTTTCTCATTTTCATTTCAGAGAGAAAGTTATAGAAGTATTTCTCAAGTGATATTTATGATGAATGTCTCCTTAGGAGCCCTAGGCACATACAAGAAAGAGCCTCGTGCAGGCTGACCCTCTTTGGACAACCTGCTCCTCAACCCCATCATAACCATCTCATCATATCTCCCACCTGAGACTGACAACTGAAAATACGTAAAAACCCTCAAAATTCCTCTTTAACATAAAAATATTTTTAGATATTTATATTACAGTTATATTTTTCCTTGTTTAAATTATTACTATTCTATAATTCTAAAATCTAATTTTTTATTATTATATTAAAACTCTATACAATATTGCAAACTAAAAAAAATGATTGGTCATTCATTCTAAGTTACACAATTCCCTTCATTAATTAAGTAATCTCTATTGGTTATTATTTATCCTATTTTAAGATAATTTGTAATATATGTATTAATTTTGGCATCTTTATTATCATCTCTTTCTCAGAAAGGATCAAGGTGGTCACTTTGGGGTTCAGGGAGACATTTCTCAGGTGCATTTGGGGCAGTTTTAGCTCTGGGGAAAGAATTTGAAAGGAAGTTCAAGGACAGGAGGACACTTGAGGTCATAGAGTTGGATCTAAGAGAGAACTTAGGGACCCTGAGGGAAGGTCTGGGCTTCAGAGCAGGATGAGGGTGTCCAGGGGGGCACTTGGGTGTCTGGGAGGGGAATGTGGGGCCCTGCAGGTTCCGGGCGGGCACTTGGGGAACTCTAAAAGGGCTCCAAGTTCTGTGAGGAATGATGGGAATTGTAGGCGTGGATATAATATAGTTTAATGGGGTCATGGAGCATCATGGGAGTTTGAGGCTCAGCTGCAATGTCTCTCAATGGGGCGCGGGGCATGATGGGAGAGGAAGTCACGGCTGGAATGGTGTTTTACTGAAACTGCACAGCATGATGGGAGCTGTAGTGCAATAGAAGTGGTTCTCTCTGAGACTGGGGTCCGGGAGGGCACTTGAGGGACACTTTTGCCTCTGAGCAGAGAATTCACATTCTCAGAGGGGAACGTATAAAGTTTGGGAGCACTTGGGAGGAGCTTGGGAAGCTTGAACCGGGCTCATAAGTGTGCAGAGCACGAGAGGAATTTTAGGTGCATGACTGGGTTATGAGGTGCTCTGAGCTCACGGCGGATGGCAGGAGATGAATTGCCAGAAGTGGTTGTAACAGGCATCTGTGGAGCTGGGAGCATTCAGGGGATGTTGGGACGTTTTTGGGGGGTGCAAATTGGGAGCTGAGGGGGCACTTAGGGATCCTTGGGGGTCTGGAGGACCATTCTGGGACATATGGTGGGGTTCTGGGGTTCTGTGGAGTTCAGGGCATGATGGGCATTGTAGTCCCAGTGCCAATGGGGCTCTATGGGGCCACGGGGCATGATGGGAGTTAGAGGCAGAAAGTAAAGATGGCGCCAACTTCAAGAACCACCCCCAAAGCACCTATCCCCTGCGCTGAACCTTCTTGGTGGCACCTTGGGCTGGCACACACCTGAAGAACACGTGTGTTTGCACTGGGGAAAATTAGGAGTTTTAGATTGCATCAAAAATAACAAAAATGAAACATCCCTCTGCCTGCTGAGCCTACTTTTTGAAGCAGTCTCAGGTGATGGAGGACAGACAGGATGGGGTTGGGGAATGTGGAGCAAGTTTGTCCACACTGGGTCAGAGCTCAAGGCACAGCTTCTCTAAGCAGGCCAGACCTCCTGAGGAGAGAGCCTGGATCAATATCAACCACAGAATGATGCAGTCACCTCTGCTTTAAAGAGAACAGCAATAAAATACACACTTCCAAAAAGAATGTGTATTTTTTGAAGCTCTTTGAAATATTTCTCCATAGCTGGAGTCGGAAAACTTCCTGATGAACTGCAGCAGGCCAGAGGGAAATCATGGCAGCTCCATGGTTTGTTAGGAAACCTCTCAAGAATTCAGGCATAATCAAACTCCAAAGTTTCTTATCCCATTCATGGATCCTACTAAGGGACACAACTGAGAAAGTGCCTGCCCGAACAGGGTTTCGGCTGCCCTTCTCTGGCCCAGCTGAGGTGGGGCTGCCTTCCCTTCTTCCCTGAGTTTCTCCGTTCCTTCACCCAGAAGTGGTGCTGACCCCAGCGCTGGACCTCATGAACGGACCCCTCCCATCAGCATTTCCAGCTGCTTTGCCCCTGCCCCGCTACCCCCACCCCCCTGGCCCATGCTGACAGCAACGATGGCTTGTCCTCACTTTAGAGGGGGGAGCAGTAGGGGCTGGTTTCATTTCTGTAGTGGCCATGGGAGGAGGGAGTGCTGGGGCAGATATTTCTGAGCTCTATTTCCTGGTTCTAAGGGAAGAGCTGAAAATTTTTGATGATGACACCCAAATGAGAGAGGCTCAGGCTTGTGCCTGATGCTGTTCCTGTTGTAGGACAGTGAAATTGGAAAAAGAGAAAGAAAAGATATGATTGTGTTATTGTGAATCACCTTTGCCTCATTTCAGGCTTCAGATGAGACAAGTCTAGGTCTTTGCTACTGACCAAGAAGGATTTGCTCAATGTTTCTACTAAACTTTAGAATTCCTCATGGAACACAGGTGCCATTTTGACACTGAGGAAACAAGGAATCACTTGTGACACTCAGGTCCCATGGAACCAAGGGGCCATTGTGACACAGCAGGGCCACGTGGATCCAGTGGTCCATTTGGACACTGTGGATCCACGTAGACCACAGCAACACCAACAGAACCTCATGGACCCAAGGAGTCCATGAAGTCCTAGTGAGGCTGCATGGAGCCAGTGGTCCATTGTTACCCTGACCATCCAAGGAGTCCATTTTGGTACCATGGGAGCTCGTGGAATGAGGTAAACCATGGTGACACTGCAGAACTTTATGAAACCCAACATCCATTGTGATCCAGCAGGACATCATTGGAACCAAGAAACTGCTGCTGACAGTACAGAAACTCATGGAACCAGGGTCTGCTGTGGCACTGTAGAACCAGCAGAGTTGCTGGACCTTGTTCCCTGGCCCTTGGGAAGTGAATGTGGTAAGCTGGGTCGGCACTGGGGTGTGGGCAGTAGATTTGGTCAGTGGATGTGGTCAGTGGGTGCAGTCAGTGGGCACAGTCATTGTGTTTGGTTAGTGGATGTGGTCAGTGGATGTAGTCTGTGAAGGTGTGGTAATTTGGTGTGGCCAGTGGGTCTGTTCAGTTGTGTGTGGACAGTTTGAGTATGGTCACTTGTGTGTCAGTCAGTTTGTTCAGCTAAGTGGTCAGTGGATTGTGGTCAGAAGCAGTGGGTAGTGGGTGTGCTCAGTGGGTGTGGCCATTTTGGGTGGTCACTGGGTTTGGTCAGTGAGGTGTGGTCAGTGAGGGGGGTGGTCAATGAGGGTGGTTATTGGGAGGTGGTCCGTGGTGGTATGGTCACTGGTGGTGTGGTCAGTGGGTGCGGGCAGTGGGTCTGGTCATTTGGGTGGTCAATGTGTGTAATCAGTGAGGTGTGGGTATTGGTGTCTTGGCAAAGGGTGTGGTCAAAGGTTGTGGGCAATGGATGTTGACAGCAGTGTGTAATCAGTGGGTGTGGTCGATGAATGTAGTCAGTTGGTTAGTCGGGTGGGGGATAGTCACTTAGGTGGCTGGGGGTTTGGTGGTTTGTGTGGTCAGTGGAACATGTTAGCGGGTGTGGCCATTTGCTTGTGATCATTGGGGTTGTCAATTGGGTGTGATCACTGGGAATTGTCATTGGGGTGGCCATTGGTGTGTATCAGGGGTGTGGTTATTGGGTGTGGTCAGTGGGTGTACAATCAGTTTGGGGGTCATTGGGATGTGGTTGGGGGTGTGGGAGTGGATGGGGTCCATGGACGTTGTCAGTGGGTATGGCCAGTGGACGTGGTCAGTGTGTGTAAATGATACCATAGCCCCCAAGAAAGACCCCTGGGAATAGTCCCCTAAGACAAAGAAACCCCTCAGAGAGATGCCTCCCCCCACTCCTTATCTATTAGGATTCCTATTGATCTTTTAAGTTGTTAGATGATTGGGTTTTTTCTAGCTTAGAATTTTAAAGTAATTGGATAGTTTTTTAACTTGTAGTTTAATTGGTTAGAAACTCAATCCCTTAGAAAGATATAAAAACACTTTGTTGTACTATGTAATCAGATTTTGCTAGTGGAAACCCTTCAGAGAAATAAACTACCTTTGGAACCTCTGCAGCGAAATCCTGAACTCTTCTTGGCTGGCTCTGTAGTTGTACTGCATTGAGGACTTTTCAAATCTATCTGGACTCGTAGCAGTTCGGAGGCTAGATACTCCCTGCTAGTTCTACAGTTACAGAGGAGAACAGGGTTATATATAGAAAAACCAGGAATCACTGGGATCATAGTGGGAGTGCTGCAACCATGGCAATGGCCTGGGCTGGGTGATGTAGTGCCTCAGGATGTGTAGGGAGCACTGTGACCCTGTGGGGCCTGATGGAACCAAGGGGAAATTGTGACACTGTGGGGCCTCATGGAATCATGGAGACCACTGTGACATTGCTGGGCCTCACAGAATCAAGGGGACTGTACTGACACTGTGGAATCCATGGAATGTTGGGATCCTTGTGACACTGTGAGGTCCCATCAAAGCAAGGGGCCATTGTGACATCATGGGCCTCATGGAACCCTGGAGACCATTGTGACACTTTGGAGTGTCATTGAAGCAAGGGGTCACCGTGACACTGTGGGGCACTATGGAGCAAAGGAGACCATTGTGAACCTTCAAGGCCTCATGGAACCAAGAGGCCCCTGTGACACAGAGGGGTCTGATGGAACCCAAGCAGAACATTCTGACACTGGTGCCCCATGAAACCAAAAGACGCAGAACAGGTCTGGCTGGTTTGGTCTCCCAGGTGCCACCTGACTGATCTAGCCGACTTTGGCATGTTGAGGTCCTCATCTCATCTGCTACTAAAACACTGGGGCTCCCTACATTCCATCCTATGGAAAAGAACCGTCCTTCTTGGCCAGGCACACATGGCCACAATTGGATTCCACCTCCTACGTTGCAAGCCCTGCTTGCACTCTGCTCCCTCACTCTGAGCTTGGCTGCTGCCAGCAGCCTCATGCAACATCACCTTTCATTCTCAACATGATTCCATCCTGCAGAAAACTTCATGCTGAAAGGAAGGGCAGCAGATAGGAAGCTTGCTTTTATTTTGGAGACACAGAGGTCAGTATTATTCTTGAAGATTTTCTGGCAATTCAAGGTGGTGCCTAAACTGTAAATTCCATGTCTGTTATATGCTGTGTCTGGGTGTGGGGCTCCCTGCTCTGGGAAGTAAGGAGGGGCTGGAGAGGCTCTGCAGGACTGACAGGATGGGCTTTGGGGCTGTGTGGAGAAGCTGAGGGACCTGAACTGCTGGACCTTCTGAAGAGGAGGCATAGGGCTCATCCTGCATCTGCTCTAGGGGTGGTTTCAGAGAATCACAGAATGAGCCAGGCTGGAAAAGACCTTGGAGATCATCAAGTCCAGCCTGTGCCCTGATACCACCTTGTCTCCCTGATACTTCATTTCTCCTAGGAAAACAACCCCAGCTCTTTCAGTCGTTCCTCACAGCACTTATATTCCAGACATCTCACCATTCTTGTTGCCCTTCTCTGGACATGCTTTAGCCCCTCCATGTCCATCCTGAATTGGGGGCCGAGAACTGGACACAGCACTTGAGGTTCTGCCCAAACTGTGCTGAGCACAGTGTCACAATGGCAACTTGACCCCCAAGGCTCTGCAGTGTCACAATGGATCCTTGGTTCCATGAAGTCTTGCAGTACAGCAATGCTCTCCTTGGTTCAACAGAGTCACAATGGCCTCTTAGTCCCAAGGAACATCATGCTGTCAGACATGTTTCCTTCATTCCAGGAGTCCCTGAGGAGCAGCACTGGCCCCTTGTTTCCATGGGTCCCTGCAGTGTCACAATCGTCCCATCATTATATGAGGTCCTACTCTGTCACAATGCTCTGCAGGGTCTTACAAGGCCCTGCAGTGTCACAGTGGCCTCTTGGTTCCATGAGGCCTCTAAGTGCTGCCATAATTCCTTGGTGCTGCAGTGTCACAGTGGAGACCTGTTTACACAAGATCCTGCAGTGTCGTGAGGGACACTGGGTTCTCTGGGGCACCACAGTGCATCAATTGTTCCCTTCATTCCAAGAGTCCTTGCAGTGGAACAATGGGGCTTGATCCCATTGGGCCCCAGGCTCTCTCAGGCTTTCCTTGGCCCTTGCGAGAGCCTGAGGCCGTGGGGCCACTGCCCAGAGCCCCCTGCCCTGAGCAGAGCTGTGGGGCCAGAGCCTGCTGGGCTGTGCTGGGGAGAGGCCCTTGGTGCTGCACAGAGTTCAGGGCAGCTGTCACAGCTTGCAGGGAGATGGGCTGGCCTGAGAGAGCCTGCCAGAGAAAGCAGCAGTGTCCATCTCAGCCTGGCTGAGTGTGCAGGGGCAGGACTCAGCCCAGACCATGTGGGGTAGAGCCAGCGCCTGTGGAAGGCATTGGAAACAAGCAAGTGGCCCAGAGAGGAGGCTGCTCTGTGCCCTTGGTGGCATGCACAGAGCAGGGAGGGGGCCCAGGACATTTGTCACTGCCATCCTCTGTCCCCAGCTGTTGCCCGCCCTGGCTGCTGAGCCCAGGTTTGACCTGGACTGAGTTTGGCTGTGGCCCAGCTCCATCCTCCTGCGGGGCTCAGGGCCTGATCCCAGCCATGACCATCCCTGCCCCAACTCTCTGCTGGCCCAGAGCCTGGCAGAGCCTGGGGCAGGGCTGTCAGTGCAGCCCACAGGTGCCACGGGCTGTGCAGGAGCTGGCAGAGGCTGCCAAGCAGGGAGGCCATGGGACACAGAGCTCCAGGGCTGCTGTGGGCACCATGGCAGCACAGGGGCCATTCTCACTTGCAATGCTCCTGTCCTGGATCTGGGTTTTGCAGGGGCTGTGCCACCATGACTGGGGGCAGGGGACACAAAGGGGCCACGGTGATTGCTGCCGGGGCTGACAGCAAGGCCAGGCACACACAAGTAATTGCTGTGCATTGCCTGTGCTGGGCAGGGCTGGCTGTGGCAAGGGCAGAGCTCAGCTGGCCTTGGTGGCTGCAGGAAATGTCAAGAGACCAAGGAGTCTCCATGGCTGTGTTGAAGACCAAGGCTGGAGGAGGGAATGCAGGGCTGCTGTGGGATGGGGAGGGGATTGAATTCCTGCAGATACTGATGTGAGGCTTAGGAAGGCTTGATGGGAAGAGAAGCTTCACAAGCCCCAAGGAGGGGAATGTTATCATTCTCCACCAGGGGAGCACACACAATGGTTGTTCTTCCTAACCCACTGGTCCATGGAACTGCGCAATGCCCATTGTGTGAGAAGGAGAATTGGAAAGCAACCAGCCCCATTTGTGCCAACTTTTAACAGCTCACCAGGCAGTCAGGTGTGACTGTGGCATCACCAATCACCAGGGACCACTAAAGGGATCCCCAGGACTGAATAACCCATCTATGAAGGAGAGGGAAAATTTGTTGATGATTTCTGGGAAAGGAGTATCATATGTGTTTATTCTGGGACAATCACTAAATATGTATCTAAAATAAAGTCTCTAAGAAGGAATATTACTGTGCTCAACATGCACAGCTTTGGGAAAAGCTATTCTCCCCTTCTGCCTCTGGCTGAATAAAGAATGCTGCTTCTTACTGCTCCCTGATTTTTTTGTAGCAGTGTCAAAATGGATCCTTGGTTCCATGAGACCCTGTAGTGTCTTCATGATCCCTTGGCTCTGCAGTATCATAGTTGGACTCCTGCTTACATGAGTCCTCAAAGTGTCCCAATGGATCATGGATCCTTGTTTCCATAAGGTCTCACTGCATCACGACATTGTCATCAGTTCACCCAGGCCCCACGGGCTTCCAAAGGTCTGCTTTGCTCTGCAGCTTTAAAAGAGCCCTTGGTTCCATGGGGCCCTGCAGTGCCTCACTAGCCTTTGCTTATACAAGACACCACAGTGCCACAATGATATGCTTTCAGCAGGCCCTGAAGTGTTAGAATGGTTCCTTGGTTCCTTGAGGCTTCGCAATGTCACAACAGTCCCTGGTTTCAATGGGACACCCCAGTGTCACAAGGGTCTCCATGGTTCCACAGTGTGACAATGGACCCTTGGTTACAGGAAGCCTGTATTTGCAGGGCTGGAACCCCTTTGCCCTGGAGCCAGGCTGAGATAGCTGGAGCTGTTCAGCCTTGGTATGAGAAGGCTCAGGGAGACATTAGAGCCCATTCCAGCACCAAAAGGAGCTTTGAGAGAGCTGGAAAGGGACTTTGGACAAAGGGCTGGAGCGACAGGACAAGGGGGAATAGCCATGAGGTGAAGGAGAGCATGTTTAGATGGGACATTGGGAAGAAATCTTCCCAGTGAGGGTGGTGAGGCCCTTGCAGATGTTATCCAGAGAGGTTGCAGACTCCCCACCTCTGGAGATGCTCAAGGCCAGGTTGGATGGAGCAATCTGGTCCAGTGGGAGCTGTCCCTTCCCATGGCAGGAGATTGGAACTGGATAATCTTTAGGATTCCAACCCAAGGCATTCTATGATCCTAGATTTCCCCCTCCCTGCCTCATTTAACAGCAGGTTGACATGTTCATTTTGCAGCCATTTACTGCAAACAGTCACTGAATTGACTTTGCTCTGGATGTTGCCTGCAGCCTCCATCAGCTCCAGCTGAGCTTTGGCTTTCCTAAACTCATGAACACACACTGAGGTCAGATTTATGAATTCCACCTCCTGGTCATTTTGTTTTGGCTCATTCCTGCCTCTTGTCCCTGAGGCAGCACAGCCTCTTGGCCAGCAGAGCCCCCACATCACCCACACCAGACACGGCACAGCACAGGGAGTGTTTTAGGTGGGCAAATGTTCCCCACCAGAGTGTCCACTCCAGACCTCAGTGTGCAGTCCCACCACCACATCCCATGCCAGGGATGACAGACAGCCCTGCTCTGGGGTCTGCCAAGGGCTGGGTGAAGAGGGAGCCCAGGCAGGGCTGATGCTCTCCCTAGAGCCGTGCTGAAATCAGCAGGAGGAAGGAGATAACCACAGAACAAATAGACCAAGGAACTGGGGGGAGTGCCCAGGTCTGAAAGTGTCTGATGGAAGAACCTGGAGGGATGCTCAAAGCCCTGGGGCACCTTCTCAGGCTGGCCATGCCACCAAGGCGACAGACCAACCATGACATCAAGGCCACAGTGTTGAGAATTGATTAGAAAGCCATGGACACAACTGTGGACATGGCTCAGCTGAGGCCTTGTTGCAGGAGAGCAACTCCTGCTAAGTAGTAGCTAGGCCTTACTCTTAAGCAGATTTTGCTGAGCAACAGTGTTTACTTTTAAGAGACTTTTGCAAAAGCAATGCAGTTAGCATAATTTGCAGAGTTAGTCGAAAAGTAATCCATATGCCCATTGTTCAATCAAGGCCTTTACTTCCAAGGAATCACGTAGCAAACGAGGTATAACCCTGGGACGGATACTATATAGCAATAAGTATAAGGGAAGTAGTAGCAGCAGAATAGCACGTATGCTTTTTGGCTAGAAATTCAGTAGGCGTGATTATCTCACATTTGCACTAACCAATAATAAGAGAAGGCGTACATAGTAAAAACCAATAAGATTGTACTAATATGAATAATGCTGATTTATGCTATGTTGGGCTATAAAATTGTCTGATGCTCTCAATAAATTTGGATTATGCTTTATCAATCACATTGATTGTCTGGCTGATCCCCTCGCTACTCCTCCACGAGTGGCTCTGCACCCCCGCAGTGGCACCCGAACAAGTGGCTTCCGACCCTAAGGCCTTCTAACCATAGGTCTTGTTCTACCACACCGTTGGGGGGTAAGCGAGTGGGGAAGCTCCAAGTTGCAGCACTTGGAGGGCAAAGATTCCTGTATGCTGGCATACTGCTGGTTTCCGTGCCTGGGTACTCCACATTCTGGAGGCTCGCCGTCCCAATTACGCCACCGTACAGCGTTTCACACGACTGTGGTAAAGGCTGCAATGTAATGTGGGCACGCAAATTAAGTTTTGATTCCTGAGCTGCCCCCTTCGTTAGTTTAAAAAACTAAAAAAAAAAAGGGGAAATTATGGCTAAGCAGACAGGACAAGCGGCTTTTAATTTATTTAAATGCTTTTTAGAAAAGCGAAAGGTGGAAATAGATTATAAGAAGGACTTCTTAAAGTTGTTAGACTATGCTAGGGAGAAAGAATTTTTTATTGCTCCTGAGGAGCTTGTTACAGTTGAGGAGTGGAAAAAATTAGGAGATTGTTTAGCTTGGGAGGTCATTCAGAAAGATAAGACAGCTAAAAGGCTAGTTTGGCCTTGGCAGGTTATATTTAACTTTTTTGAATCGTATCAGGCAGAGAAAAAAATTGCTGCTGTTTGCGTCCGTAGGTTTAGATGGCAAACCTCTTGCTGCAGAGCGAGCTGCACAGGCTGGTATGTATGTTTTTGGAGGAAATAATCTTCCAGATCCACCAGCTCTGTCACAATTTACAATGCTATAAAAATCTGTTTCTAATGCAGCTGTTCAGTCTCCTTCTGTAGCAGAGCCCTCTGTCTCTCCCACGGACATAACAAAACAGCAAACTGAGCAAGTTTCAGATAAGGAAGTTGAGGAAAAAGCAAAGATAAAAGTAGAAATTGAGGCTAGAAATTGGAATAAAATCATGGGCGAAGCAATAGCAGCTGGGGACCAAAATTTTGTTGCAAAATTACAGGGAGACTCAATAGTTTAACAGCAGGCATTTCCGGTTACATATTCTCCTACTGCAGAAGGCATGCAGATAACAATAGCTCCTTTGGATTGGAAGTTGTTAATGTAATTACGTAGCACAGTAAATGAGGCAGGAATACACGGGGAGCCTACAAAACAAGTGCTTAATTATATTTGGGGTTCAGGACTATTGTTACAAGAGGACATGAAAAATGTTTTTAAACTTATTATGACACAATCACAATTTATGCTATGGCAGGCTCATTTTCAAGCTTCATGCGAAGAGGCTGCACATATTGAAAGGAGATAGTAAAGGAGGCAATGTGATTAGCTAGGGCTGCATATGATTTAGTTAGAACTGAGAGAGGAGAATTACCATCCTATATGCATATTAGACAAGGTCCACAGGAGTAATTTTCTAGTTTTGTGGACAAGCTTACTGCGGCAATAGAGAGAGCAGGAGTACCTCAATATATGCAGGGGCCACAGCTTAAGGAATGTGTCATACAAAATAGCAATGCTCAAGTAAGATCAATAATAGCTACATTATCAGGTGATTGGACTGTAGTGGATTTGTTAGATCGTATGAGTAAAATTCCACAAGGAACTCAAGCTATGTTAGTTGAGGCTGTTAAGGATTTAACATTAACTCTAAGAGGCAGGCAGTCTCAGGATCAAGCTTTTGCTGTTGCTGCACTTGAGCCATTAAAGCCACATAAATTTCAGACTGTTGACAAGTCTCACTCCAATGTGAGGTGTTTTTGATGTGGGCGGAAGGACCACATACAACGAGACTGTCAAATTACAAATGTTTGGTGCTGTAACTGTCAGTGTAACTCACATTCCACAGATGTTTGCAGATATAAGCCAAAAAACGGCAAGCCGAGCATGAGGGGACGCGATGTGAAGACACCAACTGCGTATCCAGTCACCCAAGCACCTCCGGTAGCCCCTCCTTATTCCCTGCCTGCAAACGTCAGCCAGCCACTGCAACAGGTTCCTTGCTCCCTGCCGGTGAACTTCAGCCAGCCACAAGAGGGAGCCTCAGCCTGGACTTGGCAATAGACATTGTACTTAAAGACTCTAAACCTTTAAAGGTTCCTACTGGGGTTTGTGGAGCTTTAATTTTAAACGGACAATCTTATGGAGCTTTATTATTGGGACGATCTTCAACTATTTTACAGGGACTAACTGTTGAGCCTGGAGTTATCGATGCGGATTATACAGGTGAAATTATGATTATGGTTCATACACGTTTTCCTCCTATCAGTATTCCTGCAGGAAGCTGCATAGCTCAACTGATTCCACAACAGCAGCTGATTAAGGAGGCCCAAGGACCACTGCGAGGAACTGGTGGATTTGGATCTACAGGAGGTTTGGTATTACTTACTCTTACAATGGATCAGCGCCCTGTTGTGGAGGCTATATTATGTTTTGCTCAACAGGAAAGGCAACTTCGAGCCTTATTGGATACAGGTGCTGACATTGCCATTGTTGCTAAGCGTCATTGGCCATCTGATTGGCCACTGCAAAATCGTCTGGAGGCAGTTGAAGGGGTTGGACATGGATTTTACAAAAATTGGCTACAATTATTTCTGAAAGAGCTGTTTCTCGGAGAGTGGAGGATGTACCCATTGACATTACTATTTTACAGGGAAAAGATCACCTCATGGGTGCTCTCACACAGCTCACAGCGGATCATCAGACACTTGTTTTGGAATGGCTTTTTACATCTGTGCAACCTAGGACGCAAGGACCTGCTGAGGTACAATATATGGGTAGAGGTTACATGTGTATTATTGCTCCCACAGGAACCATTTGGGTACCCAGCAAATGGATTCGTCCAGTGATTGATGACGGAGGCTGCACCTCCTCTACCTCAGACCCAGGAAGAAGAGGAACTAGAGGAGAGAGAGCGACTGAGGGATCATCTGACAGTACAATCCTTAGTCCAACAACTCGAGAGTCTTCTGAAGAGGAACAGTAAGTGGTCAACTCTTTCTGATTTGGAAGAGTTTGCTATTTACCAACCTTAATTATTTGCTGATTAAATTGGACTGGGAAAGAGACAATGTTTAAGCTGTAATAAAAAATGTAAGAGAGGTGCATGGGTATTGATATAATGTGGTAGATGTAAGGAAAAAATGTTGGTTACATCAAACACACTTATGGCAACCTGTGTGTCTTATTTGTACTGAAAAGCTGCAACATACTAATTGGCAGCGAGAGGCTGTGGCATTAATTGACACTCATTTTTCCTCAGGAGGTGAACAACGTGATCACCGGCAACCTTCTCTTGTAACTGTAGGGTATGTTGTTGAAAATTGTAAGAACAGGTATTGATTTTTAGTACGTTGGCGTCTCTTGTTTGCTATCCAACAGATAGAGTGGTTTGCAGCTACAGTAGTACTAAAATCTGTCTGTTCTCAGGATATCCCAGATATTACACGTCACTGTTGTATACCAGAACATCAATGGGATGATGTTATTAAGGAGCATCTTCGGCCTGAATCTAGGCATGGTAATCTTAGAGATGCTGATCGCTTCCTTCATCCTGACTGAAGCATGGATACCAACACAACCCAAAACTAATGTGTGGGTTACCCTGGTAAATAAGACTGGGCAAGATGCTATATGCCTGTCTTTGTCAACACCAGGTAATCCTTTTTCTACATGCTTGGTTGGTATCCCACTTGATTGCTGGCCATGTCCTGATGCACTTTCAGTCTGTAACATTTCAAATCCGAAGAACAATGTTAATTTTGGGGACTTATGGGTTCCATATTTAAAGCATGCATCTTTAGAATCTCAAGAGTTGGAATTGATGGGGTCAGTTCGAGCTGATGCATGTGTGATGTTCAATTACTCTAGAAAATCTTTACATCAGCCAGACGCAGTTTTGGTAAATGCATCTCTTTCAGTGTATCGAAATGCTTCACTGTGGTGCAATTATACTTCTGCTACTATCTCAGAGTCCAGAAACACTCCTTTTGCCTTGCCCCCAGGTGTGTTGTTGATTTGTGGGGACAGAGCTTGGCCAGGCATACCACCTAGATTGAGGGGAGGACCATGTACCTTAGGAAGACTTACCTTGTTTACTCCTAATGTGTCAATGATTTTACAGGCACGTCGAAGACACCTTTGCATTAAAAGATTGGCTCATGCTTACAAATCTGACTGTCAGGATAATGTCAAATTTTGGTCAACTGCACAAACTATAGCAGCATCTATTTTTACTCCAGGTGTTGCTAGTGCAAGAGCTTTAGCTCAACTTGATAAACTTGGCTGTTGTTAGCAAAACAGACTAATGCTACATCTATAGTTCTATCACAACTTTTGAATGACGTTGATTCTGTTCGTCATGCTACTTTGCAAAACCGAGCAGCTATAGATTTTTTGCTTTTAGCACAAGGCCATGGATATGAAGACTTTGAAGGAATGTGTTGTATGACCTTTCTGATCATTCTGTGTACATTCATAAACAAAAAAGTGATTAGAAACAGCTTACTACTCACTTGCAAAAAAAACTGGATTAGGTTTAACTGATTGGCTAAAGTCATTACATTTGGGGCCATGGCTGACATCTCTTTTACAGCACCTTATAATAACTGCACTTGTAATTGTGGTTGTACTTCTGCTTGTTCCGTGCATTTTTCAATGTTTGCACAAAAGCATGACACTCATAGCAGAGTCTGTCATAAATCATGCTTTTCTTGCACAAAATAAAAGAGGAGGAATTGTTGAGAATTGGTTAGAAAGCCATGGACACACTGTGGATATGGCTCAGCTGAGGCCTTTTTGCAGGAGAGCAGCTCCTGCTAAGTAGTAGCTAGGCCTTGCTCTTAAGCAGATTTTGCTGAGCAGCAGTGTTCACTTTTAAGAGACTTTTGCAAAAGCAATAGAGCTAGCATAATTTGCAGAGTTAGTCGATAAGTAATACATATGCCCATTGTTCAATCAAGGCCTTCACTTCCAGGGAAGCACGTAGCAAGCGAGGTATAACCCTGGGACGGATACTATATAGCAGTAAATATAAGAATAAGGGAAGTAGGAGCAGCGGAATAGCACGTATGCTTTTTGGCTAGAAATTCAGTAGGCGTGATTATCTCACACTTGCAATAACCAATAATAAGAGAAGGCGTACATAGTAAAAACCAATAAGATTATACTAATATGAATAATGCTGATGTATGCTATGTTGGGCTATAAAACTGTCTGATGCTCTCAATAAAGTGGATTATGCTTTATCAATCACATTGATTGTCTGGCTGATCCCCTCGCTATTCCTCCACGAGCGTCTCCACACCCCCGCACCTTTCTCAGTAACAGCACTCGGTGGGGCTCATTAATGCTTTAAGGTACTTCAAATTTTCTTAAGGTACATAGAATTTCTTTTGTGGCACTAACTCTTTTAGTTGTGTAAGCAATCATGGCCCCAATTGTCTGCTTTAACGAGTCCCTTGAGTATTTTGTATTGACACTCAGTAGGGCTCATTCATACTTTGAGATACTCAAGGTTTTAAAAGTACTTTGGATTTTCCTTACCTCTCTGACTCTCTGAAACGGATTTTGGGCAATCCTGGCCTCCAATTCTCTCCTCCAAGGAGTCCATGTGGAGCCTATGGTGGGGCTGGACCTCGGTGGGACCCATTAAGGCATTGAGACACTTTGGATTTACTTCTGACTTGGACTTCTGGAAAGGTTTGTGCAATGTCCTCTCAGGCCCTGAGGTTCCAGGGCTCAACACCTGTTGCCATGGAGAAAGATACGGAGAGGCAAAAAAACAGCAACAAGACACTCTCTTGCTTGGTGCAGAAAAGGGCAAGGAAGAGCAATTTATTGAAAGAAACCATTGCCTTAAATAAGGTACATTGTGCAAAAAAAAAAATACAGACAAGTCATTGGTCAGAGAAAGAGACACCTCTCCTCCCTCACTTTTTCAGGGACCTTGCAGATGTTTATCTCTGTTATGATACTTTCTTTTGTGTTTACAACAAAGAAGAAATCTCTATCCTGGGAAAAATCCAGGCTAGAAACTGAGAAAGTTCCATGGCATCAGAATAATACTTGAATTTGAGAAAAAAGCCTAGCTAAAATGTGCCTAGGCCTTCAGTAGTGTCCACAATTCCCCCTTTTAGTTTTTAAAAATGAAATGAATGAGAAGTGTTTGTAAGCCTCCACAGGGCCTTTTGTAAAGCAGAAGAAACACCACTCCTCAGGGGATTTGTGGATATCTGAAGTGCCTAGGGAACCCTTCATACCTGGTGCTTTTAACAACCTCACTTCTAAAACTTAATTTTATACAATAACAACACCCATCACCATTCACCAAACTTATCAAACAGTGAAAAATCCACCACTAAGTAGTTATTCTAATACAACAGTGAAAACTATATCAACAGTTCCAACATGAACAGATGAATGTCATTCTCTGCTTGAAGAGGGATCATCTGCTCAGTGTTTTCATCTGGTTGGAGCTTGGTGAGCTGGTCAGCATGTGAAAGCTGAGCTGTGATCACACTCTGCCCCTGGTGCAGGTCAGGGATGTAGCAAAGACCTAGGCATGTCTCATCAGAAGCCTGAAATGAGGCAAAGGTGATCCACAATAACTGGATTGGTTAGATCTTTTCTTTTTTTTTCCAATTTCGCTGTCCTACAATAGGAACATCATTAGGCACAGGCAAAGGAAAAGCCTGAGCCTCTCTCATTTGGGTATTATCATTGCAAGTTTTCAGCTCTTCCCTCTTTGTCTCAGCACTCCTTCCTCCCATGGCCACTAGAGAAATGAAATCAGCCTCTGCTGTTTCCCCTTTAAAGTGAGGGCAAATCCATCGTTGCTGTCAGCACAGGGCGGGGGCAGCAAAGCAGCTGGAAATGCTGATGGGAGGGGTCCGTTCATGAGGTCCAGCACTGGGGTCAGCACCATTTCTGGGTGAAGGAATTGAGAAACTGAGGAAAGAAGAGAAGGCAGCCCCACCTCTGCTGAGGTAGATAAGGGCAGCCGAAACCCTGCTCAGGCAGGCACTTTCTCAGTTGTTTCCCTCAGTGAGGCCCATAAATGGGATCAGAAATTTTGGAGTTTGATTATGCTTGAATTCTTGAGAGGTTTCCTAACAAACCATGGAGCTGCCATGATTTCCCTCTGGCCTGCTGCAGTTTAACAGGAAGTTTTCCGACTCCAGTTATGGAGAAATATTTCAAAGAGCTTCAAAAAATGCACATTCTTTTTTGGAAGTGTGCATTTTATTGCTGTTCTCTTTAAAGCAGGGGTGACTGCAGCATTCTGTGATTGATATTGATCCAGGCTCTCTCTTCAGGAGGTCTGACCTGCTCAGAGAAGCTGTGCCGTGAGATTTGACCCAGTGTGAACAAACTTGCTCCACATTCCTGAACCCCATCCTGTCTATCCTCCATCACCTGGGACCTCCTTTGCTTCAAAAAGTAGGCTCATCAGGCAGAGGGAGGTTTCATTTTTGTTATTTTTGATGCAATCTAAAACGCCTCATTTTCCCTTGTGCAAACAGACACATTCCTCAGGTGTGTGCCAGCCCAAGGTTCCACCAAGAAGGTTCAGTGCCGGGGATCAGTGCTTCAGGGGTGGTGCCTGGAGTCAGCACCATCTTTCCTTTCTGCCTCTGACTCCAGTCATGCCCCGCGGCCCCATAGAGCCCCATTAAAGCCAGGACTACAATGCCCATCATGCCCTGCACTCCACAGAACCCCAGAATCTCCCCATATGTCCCCAAAGTGTCCCCCAGACCCCCAAGGATCCTTAAGTGACCGCTCAGCTCCCAATTTGGACCCCGCAAAAAAGTCCCCACATCCCCTGAATGCTCCCAGTCCCACAGATGTCCGTTACTGCCACTTCTGGTAATTCATCTCCTGCCATCCCCCGCGAGCTCAGAGCACCTCATAACCCAGTCATGCACCTAAAATTCCTGTCGTGCTCCACGCACTAAAGAGCCTGGTTCGAGTTCCCCAAGCTCCTCCCAAGTGCTCCCAAACTTTATACACTCCCCCCTGAGAACATTAATTCACTGCTCAGAGGCAAAAATGTCCCTCAAGTGCCCTCCCGGACACCAAACTCTTGGAGAGAATCACTTCCATTGCACTACAGCTCCCATCATGCTGTGCAGTTCCAGTAAAACATCATTCCAGCCATGACTTCCTCTCCCATCATGCCCCGCGCCCCACTGAGAGACATTGCAGCTGCACCTCAAACTCCCATGATGCTCCATGACCCCATTAAACTGTATTATACCCATGCCTAGAATTCCCATCATCCCTCACAGCACTTGGAGCCTCTTTAGATTTCCCCAAGTGCCTGCCCGGACCCTGCAGGGCCCCACATTCCCCTCCTGACCCCCAAGTGCCCTCCTGGACACCCACATCCTTCTCTGAAGCCCAGACCTTCCCTCAGAATCTCTAAGTTCCCTCTTAGATCTGACTCTATGACTTCAAGTGTCCTCCAGTCCTTCAACTTCCTTTCCCCAGATCCAAAACTGTCCCAAATGTGCCCCAGAAATGTCTTCCTGAGCCCTGATGTGCCCACCTTGACCCTTTCTGAGAAAAAGGTAATAATAAAGATGACAAAATGACTACAAATATTACGAATTATCTTATAAAGGAAGAAATCAATAAAGAAGAGAGATTATTTAATGAATGAAACGAACTGTGCAACTTAGAAGCAATGACCAATAATATTTTTCATTGCCCATAATGTATGGAGTTTTATATAAAAAAAAAGAATAGGTTTAAAAATATAGAATAGTAACATTAAAAATAATAAATATAATACTGTAATTTAAAAATTTAACATAATTTTCATTTTAAAGAGGAATGAGGTATATTTTTATGATGAATTGTCAGTCCGAGGTTACATGGTGAGGTTGGGGTTGAGGAGCGGGTTGTCCAAATAGGGTCAGCACACAAGAGGCTCTTTCTTCAACAATCCCAGACCTCCCAAGAAGACATTCAGCATCAAGATCACTTGGGAAATTCTTCTATCAGTTTCTCTTTGAACTGAAAAATAGAATAAAATTCTTTGAGGAAAATAAAGCCGTAAGATGCAATTTTCAATCTTTCTCCTTAGCAGAAATCCAAACTGACTCCAAGCAGCTGCACAAGTCCTGGAGACTTGAAGACAATCGAAGGATAACAAAGAGCTCCTGAGGGCTTTCTGTATTTTAATGATCCCAGGGTGGATTTGCTGCTGAGTCCAGGACTCCAGTAACTGAGAGAAGGTTGAAGAAGTTGCACAAGGTGTCAGAAGCAAAACTCCAAGTGCCTTGTAGCATCCCTGCCCCACTGAGGGCAGGGACTGCCAAAGGCTCCCCAGGGACCAGGGAGAGCAGATCCTTGAGGGCAGGATTGCAGGAGCCAAAGGCTGTGAGCAGGAACTGCAATGCTGAGCAAGGCCTGGGCTGGTTGGAGGCAGCAGAAAGGCCAAGGCCTGAGCCCAGGCCAGGCCCAGCAGGGCCTGTCCCTCACGAGTGGCTCAGAGCTGTTCCTGGGTCAGTGGGATGGGAGGGGGCAGCAAGGACAAATGGCATCACACTGCAAGCCCTGCCAGCCTGCTCAGGGAGGGCCGAGGAAGCAGCAAAGTGCAGCCCCTGCAAGGAAAGTTCCTCCTGTGGGGCTGCAGAGGCGCTGCCCAGCCCAGGGCACAAAGGCCTGGGTGTCTCTGGCCCTGCCAGCCCTGCCCAGCCCTTGGCCATCTCTCCTGCAGCCTGTGCCCCTGTGCGTGCTGCTCCTCTGCCCTGGCTGGCTGCACACGCCCATCTGGCTGTGCCCCCAGCATTTCTCAGCCCAGCATTGCTGTGCCCTCCCTGGGCTCCCTGCACCCAGCGCTGCCGGCTCCTGGCACACAGAGCCATGGCATGGCCCAGCCTCACGCTGGGACACCTCGGGCACCAACATTCTGCCCTGGCAGGGACTGTGCTGTTTCCTCACCTCCAGGCTGAACCTTCCAGGCTGCACCTTGGGGAGCTTTCCTTGTCTTACCACTCTCCAGGAAAGCTCTGTCTCCTGCTGCTCATAAACAGGGGATGGCTGGTGGGAGACGTGGTGGTCAGAGGCTGTTTGGGATACAGTGACCATAAAATTACTCTGGTTTTTAAATATTTTGTGAAAGAAGGAGAGGCATCAACCAAACTTCTGCACTAGATTTAGAGCAGATTTTAGAGTTCTGAGGATGCAAATTTCACAGGTACCAAATAATTTACTGAATAGTTTAGGGAAACAGACCTTAAAAACAAGGATTATAGAAATGAGGGAAACACTTCAAGAAAGAAATATTGAAGGAGAAGGAACAGTCTGTACTTGTGAGCCAAAAAGTGAATAAGTTGGGAAAATGTTTGGCCTGGCTAGGTATGGAGGTTTTTTGAGGAACTCACGAGGAAAAAAAGGGGGCATCACCTTTTGACAGAGGGACACGTAATTTAAGAAATGTTTAAGGATGTTGTTTGGCCTTGGAAAAAGAAAATGAGAAAGGTGAAACTCCACTAGGATTGAACTTGTCCACATCTGTGAAGGATATGAAAATGTTTTTAACAGACTTTGGTGACAATAGCAGGGAGAAGGAGAGCCTCCATTTTTTATGGGAGGCGATATGCTTACCATGCATGAGGAAAAGGCTGAGCTACTTAACCCATCTTTTGCCTCAATTTTCAACAATAAGACAGGTTGTCCTCAGGGCAAGTGTTCTCCTGAGCTGGTAGATGGAGACAGGGAGCAGAACAGCCCCCCTATAATCTAGGAGGAAACAGCTGGGGACCTGCTGAACCACTCAGATACACACAGGTGCCTCTACGTACAGATGGGATACGTCCTAGGGGGATGAGGGAACTGCCTGATGAGCTCCCCAAGATGCTCTCCATCATTTCTCATCAGTCCTGGATCACCAGGGAGGTCCCAGAGGACTGGAGGTGCCAATGTGAGCGCATCCCCAAGAAGGGCTGGAAGAAGTATCTGGGGAAGTCCAGGACTGTTAGTCTGACCTCAGTGCCCAGCAAGGTGATGGAACAGATCACCTTGAGTGCCATCACATGGCACCTACAGGATGGCTGAGGGATCAGAGTCAGCCAGTGTGGATTTCAATATCTGCATTGAAGATCTGGATGACGGCATTGAATCCAAACAGCAAAATTGCAGATGACGCAAAAATGGGTGTGAGTGTGGATTTGCTGCAGGTTAGGAGGGCTCTGCAGAGGGACCTGGACAGGCTGGATCCAGGCCCAAATCCAGCAAGTGATGTTTAACAAGACCTAGTGCCAGGTCCTGCACTTTGGACACAACAACCCCTGCAGTGCTCCAGGCTGAGGACAGAATGGATGGACAGTGGCCAGGCAGAAATGGACCTTGGGGCACTGATGGACAGCAGGCTGGATATGAGCCAGCAGTGTGCCCAGGTGGCCAAAAGGCCAAAGGTACCTGGCCTGGATCAGAAATGTTGTGGCCAGCAAGAACACGGTTGCTGTTGTGCAAGCACTGATCTGTCCCCAGCTCTGCACAGAGACACTGCTGCTGCAGCTCCAGAGAAGGGAATAAAAAGGAGGTCTCACATGAAAACTATGCTCGGAGATTCTTTAGTTCACTGAAAGACACCCAGAACACACCTTCTCATTGACATAGTCTGGAGCCACAGTGAAGGTGGAGAGAATAGAAATAAGAAATTCCACAAAGGGATGGCCTTATTTTGTGGACAATATCAAAAAATTAAGATAGAGGGCAAATAGAAATCCACAACCAAACCAAAAAGTGCTATCAAAGAGGACTTTTAATACAAGTGATTTGCAGAAATTAGAAAAGAGCTTTAATGCTTCTGAAATCCTGAACTCATCAGTTTCAACACTGCAGCTTGAGCTCCTGGTTCCTCAGGCTGTAGATGAAGGTGTTCAAGGCTGGAGGCACCATCGAGTACAGAACTGACAGGGACAGATCCAGAAATGGGGAGGAGATAAGGGGGGGGGGGGTTAGATAGGATAATGTGCCTGTGCTGAGGAACCAGGAGACCACAGCAAGGTGAGGGAGGCAGGTGCAAAAGGCTTTGTGCTGTCCCTGCTCAGAGGGGATCCTCAACACAGCCCTGAAGATCTGCACATAGGAGAAAACAATGAACACTAAACAACCAATTGCTAAGGAGGTACTGAAAAGAGAAATCCCAAGTTTCCTGAGGTAGGATTTAGAGCAGGAGAGCTTGAGGATGTGTGGGATTTCACAGAAAAACTGTCCCAGGGCAATGCCCTTGCACAGAGGGAGAGAAAATGTATTGGCCGTGTACTGAAGAGAATTGAGAAAGCCACTGGCCCAGGCAGCTGCTGCCATGTTGAAACATTAATCTTAGAAAATGAAGATTTTAGTTACCTTTCCTGAAAATAATTGAAATTTAGAAGTTAGAAGGGAAGTAGTAATCTGAAACTTAAATAATTGATTGTCTGTCATTTCATGTTGCTTAGATGCACTTACAATGGGAAAATACGAAAAGTAGTGAGCAGGTCCAAAGGAATATAGACAATTGCAACCAGAAACCCATTCTTTGGAAAATTGGACTATCCCCAGAAATCATTTTATATTGTCAGTGATAGAAAAGGTCAGGACTTTAGGGTGGGAAGACTCGCCTTACTTCCTCCTTTTAAGACCCCTCCCCATGAAAACGACCCCAGATTTAATTTAAGAAGTCAATCACGCATGCTTAATAGCTATTCAAGCTAATTACCATAGGAAGCGAAGAATGGGAGGGGCTGTTATTATAAATATGTATTTGTTTGAATCCTTACTAGTCCTAATAAAAATACTTTGTGATCACCTGTGATTTTCCGGTGCGTATTAGAGGATTACGTCACGCTGGTACCCAGCGCTGAATAAATATACATTTTCTAACTTTAAATGTTAGAGAGTCTTTTGTCTGTCACAGTTGATTATCGGTATTAGACCAATACTCATATTTTGGTAATTCAGTTGGCGACTCTGGTGGGACTCTGTTCTCTCTGGTTTTGGGGCCAACGGGATTTAGGACCCTTTTAGGGTGCCCACTTGTTATCTTCCTAGGAAGAGGCTCCTTTCCTCACTGGCATGCCCATGAGCAGAATTAGAACTGTCCGAGATACAGGACAAAATAAGCGTTTAAAATTTAAAGATAGGTACCTGTAAGAGAGGCAAAACTGGCAAGATGCTGCGAGACGTCAAGCACACAGTGAAAAAGCCCTAAAGTGGATTTGTTTGTAAATTTCTCTGGAATTTGGTTTTGGTTTGTGCTCAGGTGTGTCTGGTAAAAGCTCCAGGAACTCTTGGCCTTGTAGTGGGAGATAGCAGAGGGCCGGTCATGGTCCTGGGGGCAGAGCTGGTGCGGCAATGGTCAGTGGCTATAGCAGCCATTGCCAGTATTGTTGTGGTACAAGTAGCAGTGGTGGCTCCAGTTTAATTTGTGGGTTTAAAGGCGGCGTGGTGGGTAAATTTCAGTTTGGGTCACCAAGCTTGTGGGCGTCGGTTTGTGGTGACTCCTTTTATGGGCTTGATCACAGTTTGTTTGTGCCAAATCTATGTGTGTGTTTGAGCGTGCAGCTTGTTTTTTGTGAGCTTTGTGTGCTTGAATTGTGGGTCAGTGGTGCGCTGTGATGTTGTTTTGGTTTGTGTGCTTTTGGGAGTGTGTTGGGAAAAGTTTTGCATTGACAAGTTGCAAAAAATTTTGAGGTTTACACTTTGAGTAGTAAAAGAGATATTTACACACCAGGAGGGCAGAGGAAATTGGAGCACTGTCAATTACGCCTGAATTTTGTGAGCTAGGCTGTAGGTGTGAAGTTTTTGACTGTGTGCAAGTAGAAAAAATTGTGGATTTGCAAAAAAATATAGTTAGATTTTTATGAAGCTTTAAATTTTTTAGTATGAAAGGTGGTGTTTTTGACTAAGAGAGGTTAGTTTCTGAGTGCAGAGAGGTGAGGCAGCAACATGAGCCTAGAGCTGCTTCTTCCCCCACCACAGAGAAACTGTGTTTTGACCAAAGTTGATGGATTTTTGCCAGAGCATTGTGATTTTAACCTAGGTGTACGAGAGAGGTTTGATACCTATGATTAGTAACTAAAAGGGGCAAGTATAAATTGGTTGCTTTCTAAGTAGACTGCATAAAAGTGTTTGGTTGCAATATGTGTGTCCCTTACAGCTATTTTAAGTGATTTGCTTTATTGGTTTCCACTGTTGAAGTTTATATGTGAACTGTTTAAGAGTGTTTGGTTGTGATTTGTGTGTCTTTTTGAGTTATTTTAAGTTATTTGGTTCATTGTTTTTTCACTGTTATACTCTTTATTTTGTTGGTTGCTTTTCCTCCCTTCCCCTTTCCTTTGCTGATAAAATATATGCCAAGAAAATAGAAGGTTCAGGGAGGGGGATCCCAGGACAAAAGGAATTTTTCTGTCCAAGACGGGGCTGTGACTGCAATACCCCGAGCTGTGTTTTCAGTTGTGTACTTGTAGAGAATTATGGGTCAGGCAAGTGTATAAGTGGAAGATCTCTGTACCAAGTTACTGCTAGGTGAAGCTCCAAGCTGGGATAAGGTTAAAAGGCATTGAGAGAAAAACGAATTTTCAGTATGGGGGCAAGTGAAGCAAAAAGGTTCCTAAAGTAGTCCTTTCAAGATGTGTTTTGGCACATTGTAAGAGTTTGGTGGATCATAAGTATACAGAAACTAAAAGGAGAGCTTGTTAAGTTGTGCACACAGTGGTGGTCACTTTTATAAACTTGAAGAGGGGCAAAGTGGCCCCCATCAGGGATGTTGGAATATAACACTTGGTACAGCTGATGCTTATCCTTAGGCCTGAGCAGAAGAGACATGAAGTTACTTATGCTGACATGTTTTTCACCATTAGGAATCACCCTGAGTGGCAAAGGTCTTGTGGAATTAGACCACCATCTGACCCTTTAGTGTTGGCTCTCAAAAAAGATAAATAAAGCTAATAAGGAAAAGCCCAGGAGGTGTTGCAGCACATGCTCGATAAATCAAAGGTGTACACATCCTAACAAGATATATTGTATGGAGACTGAGGAAGAGGAGACAGAGGAATTGCTCAGACCACCCCCTAAGAGACAAGGAAGAAGGAGGGTGGTAAGGGGAAGTAGATTTGGAATGCCATCAACTTCAGGTTTTACCCTGGCTTCATTCCCTACTTCCTCCTCACATGAGAGTACAGTAACAAATATGGGAGTTCCCTACGTTGCAGCGGCCTTGTTCTGGGTTCAAGCCCCGCACGGCGACCTAAACCCCAGGGCCACTCGGTCCATATGCTCCAGACACCAACTTGGTGGACAGCAAAATGGCGTTTATTGAAGAGTCACAGGGTTTTTTATAGCTTGGTCTGCTAGTGTCATTTCCTTCTGCTCACGTCCAGCTGGGTGAGGCCAGGCACGGACCAAAGGTCTCACTGCACGGGGGGAAGGGGTCCTAACTGACTGTACAGCTCGAATCTTCTGCTCGCTTCGCATACACCTAACTCTTCACACTAGCTCCATCCTCCTGCGGGGCTCAGGGCCTGTTCCCAGATATGTGCTTGGGCCCTGCCAGCCTCTCTGCTCACCCACAGCCAGACAGAGCCCAGGGCAGGACTGTCAGTGCAGGCCCACAGATGCCATGGGCTGTGCAGGAGCTGGCAGAGGCTGCCCAGCAGGGAGGCCATGGGGCACAGATTCCCCAGGGCTGCTGTGGGCACCATGGCTGCACCTCCAGCTCCAGAGGAGATGTGACAGAGTGGACTAGCTACAAATCCTGCTGGATTCTTTATTGTGTTTGCTTATACAGGTGACTTGCATCCACAGGTAGAGGAGGTGTTTAGTGTCAGATAACCACTGGTAGAGTGGAAAGACCTAATATTACTTAGCTGAAAAATTATTTCATGCACTAATACACCATGAGGAAAAAAAATGGCGCATATGATCAGAGGAACATCTGAATTTTTCAGAGGATGAGAGACTCATTGATGTTCTAGTAGTCAACCTGCTCAAATACTTTCCTCAGGCATTCTTTTAGATGAGAGGTGGACCACTAGAGAACACGAGCAGCCAGAGATCTCTGTCCCATCCTGCCCAATTTTCATATGGAGAACCTTGAATTATACGGAATTTTTCAGGGGCAGTATCAATTTCGGTCATCTGCACCTGGTAGGACAGATGGTTCTTTTCCATTGGAAGGAAAGCACGGGGGCGCCAGTGCTTCAAGGGCTGATGAGAAGAAACCCTCAACTAACGAGGATCAGTGGAAAATGCCAGGTGGCCCCCAGGAGGACCAGACCAGCCAGATCTGTTCCAGTGTCCTGTTGGTTCCACGAGGCCCCCCAGTGTCACCTTTGTTCTGCAGCGTCACAATGGCCCCTTGATTACATGAGTCCCCGCAGTGCCACAATTTTCTCCATGATTCCATGGGGCCTTGCAATGCCACTATGGTCTCCATGGGTCCATCCCTGCCCTGCAGGATCACAATGGCCCTTTGGCTGCACAAGGCTCTGTAATGCAATCAATGGCCACTTGGTTCCACAAAGCCCTGCTGCTTCACACCTGCCCCTTGGGACCCTGCGGTCCAGAGTGCCACGATGGTGTCCTTGGTTCCACAAGATTCCACAGTGTCACAATCACCCCTTGGTTCCACTGTGTCTCCACAGTATCACAATGGCCCCTTGGATTCATGGTTACCCTGCAGTGTCACAATGGTCTCCATGATTCCTTGATGTCCCCTTAATGCCACCACGGTCTCTATAGGGAGGAAACAACTGAGCCCCAGTGTTGCAGGGGCAGATGAAGGGCAGTCATGAGATGCACTGGGGCAGCCAGGACTTGATGTATTGGCAATTTGTCTGATAACCATCTCCAGATATATGAAATTTCAGAGGTGGAATGCCAATTTTGGATACTAATGCCTGGAGAAAGAAAGACAGTTCTTTTCCATAAGAAGGTGTTTCAGAGGCAGATGGAAGGCGGCCATCAGAGGCTAAAGGCAGCCTAAACTCTGTCCTGGCAACTTTTGTTGAAAAGTAACTCTCGGAATTCACAAAATTTTGGAGGTGGTATCCCAATTTTGGCCATTTCTGCATTGATGAGAGGGTTGGTACTTTCCCATAGGAAGGAATGCACTGAGCCCAGTATTTAAAAGGCAGATAGGGAGAGAGGTGGCTCTTGGAAGGCCAAGCCAGCCAGACCATTTTGTCCTGGCAGCTTTTGCCTGGGAGAAATTTTTTGGACATACAGAATTGAGAGGCAGAATCCCTATTCTGACCATAGACACCTTGACAAGAACCATCGTTCTTTTCCATTTGAAGGAAAGCACTGAGCCACAGTGTTTCAAAAGCAGGTGAGAGGCAGAGGCCAAGGACAACCAGACCTGTTTGTCCTTGCAGCTTTTACTTGGGAGTAATCCATGGATGAATTTTAGAGGTGAAATCCCAATTTTGGCCCATGAGCACCTGGTCAAGGTGAATGTTTTTTCCATAGGAAAGAAAAGTGCGAAGCCCAAATATTTTGGAAGGAATATGAGGGGTGAGCACCATAGGCCAAGCCAATCTGACCTGTTTTTCCTGGCACCTTTTATCTGGGGCAATCCTTGGACATAGGGATTTTTGGAGGTGCAATATCAATTTTGGCCATGAGTGCCTGGCATGGAAGTGAGAGTGCTTTTCATTAAGAAGGAAAGCACCGAGCCCCCGTGTTTCAAAATGCAGATGACAGCCAGCTGTCAGGAAGCCAAGGTTAGCCAGTCTTGTCAGTCATGGCAGCTTTTGTCTCGGAGTTATCCTTGGATACAAGGAATTCTGGAAATGGAATCTCAAATTTGGCCATGGGTGCCTGGATGTTAAAGGTGGATTTTTTTCCCCATAAGAAAGAAAAGCACAAGGGTCCCAGTTTTTCAAAGGCAGATGAGAAGTAACCCCTGGGTAGCTGAACCAGCAAGATCTGTCTGTCCTGACAGATTTCATCTGGGAACAATCTTTACATATAAGGAAATTAGGAGAAGGAATCCGAATTTTGGCCATGGCCACTTCAACGAGAAGGATGGTTTCTTTTCCACAGGAAGGAATCACAGAGTCCCAGTACTTGAGTGGCTAATGAGCAACAGTCCTCAAAGTGCCAAGGTCAGCCCAATCTGTCAGGTGGCCCAAGGAGGCCCATCCAGCCAGACCTGTTACCTGTCCCCCTTGGTTCCATGGGGCCCCAAAGTGTACCAGTGTTCTCCTTGTTTCCATGAGTCCCTAAAGTGTGATAATACTCTCCTTGTTACAATATTCTCCTTGTCACTATGCTTTCCTTGCTTCTGCAGTGTCACCATGGCCCCTGGGCTCCATGTGGCCCTGCTGTGTCAACAATGGCTCCTTGGTTCTACAGCCCCACAGCCTCATCAATGACCTTTGGTTCCATGGGATCCCTGAGTTTCACAATATTCCCCCGATCCCATGAGGCACCAGAGTGTCACAATGGTCTCTTTGGTTTCCATGAGGTTCCATGGTGTCTCCATGGTGTCCTTGGATCTCCTTCTGTCCTTGTCACAACTGACCCATGGTTCCATGAGGTTCCACAGTGTCACCATGGTCACTGTCAGAGGTTGAATGAGATCAATGTCCCAGACACTCGGGATGAGCTGTCAGTCAGTCAGACAGTGGGCTGGTGCTGACCCAGGCTCTGATTTTCCGGACAATCACAAGTCCCACCTGGGAGACCCACGAAGACCCAGGGACTTTAAACATGGAGCAGCCGCTGAGCCCATGGATTGTATCCTGCCTTCTGATAGGGTCTGTGTCTCAGCCACACACACATCTCCTCACCCGAGGAGATGGTAGTCATGTCTGTGTCTTTATAGAGCTTCTGTCTTTCTGTCTCTCTCTCTCTCTCTCTTCTCTTTCTAATACGCTCTATATGGAACAGTTCCAGGTACCAAAGAAACTGAAGTGTTTAAAGACTTCTAGGTTAAATGAGGTAAGATAATGAAGTTCTGCTATGGTAAGTGTTTTATGTTGAATTGGAATATGGTATTCAGTCCTTTCAAGAGTTCCTTGATTTTATATACTTTTACAGTTAAGTTTTTGTGCTGTTTTGATGGTCTTGAGATATCTGGCTGGGGTTTCTCCTGTGCACCAAGCTCGAGAAAAGGAACCTTTGGTCACCCCCAGAAGTTCAGTGTGTTCTGGGATGTTACAGCCCTGCAGGCTCACAATGGCCTCTTGTTTCCATGGGGCACTGCAGTGTCACACTGGCCCTTGGTTACATGAGCATCTGGAATGTCACACTGATTTTGGGAATCAGGAATTGACACCAAAATTGCAGAGTGTATGTTTCATTTCCAGCTGGGAAACTTGGGGAGATATTTTCTTCAAACCATGCGTACCTGGTCAAGACAGGTTCCAGGTGTAAATACACATTGATCCCACAAGCCCACATCTCCCTGCCCACCCATCTCTGCCTTTTCCCACTTTGCATTATAATTATGTGCCACAGCTCCTGCTGTCATGTTTGGTGGTCCTTGGGATGAAGGCCGTATTTCTTCCTTGGTGATTGCTGTGCTGTTTGACCTCTGCTTCTGGGCAGGCAAAGTGCAGGTCTGGCTATTCCTCAGGTTAACCTGACTCACCGAAAACCACTTGTCTGGTTCTGGATGGTTTTGGAGCCACAGATTTCTGCTTCGTTCAGGCTTGTATAATACCTAGGTCTTGCTTTGCTGAGTTTTCGCAATATATCTTATCTCCACATTTTTTTCCTGGCAACTAAGTTCCTGTGTGCTCTGTTGGATACTGTTTCTCCATGTGATTTATTTTCCCTCCACATGCTTAAGCATATTATAGGCTTCTAAAATCCTGAATTTTCACAAAGGTATATTTTCCCATATCACAGATCCGAGGAAACAGCAGCAGTGCCCGATCTGATCCCTGACTCTGGGGTTGGGCTGGACAAATGACCCCCACAGCAGCAGCAGCAGCAGCAGCACATGGAGCTGACTTTCAACACAGCCCCTGCCACTCTTCCCTCCCGTGTGCAGTGGTGTCACTACAGCCTGGGGCACCTGGGAGCCCCAGTGCCAGCAGGGACTTGAGATGGCAGCCCTGGACTCCTAGAGTTGTGAAGGGAACAGAAGTGGGGTCTCCCTGTCCATGTGTAGCTTCCAGATGGAAAAGGCTGCTGTGAGCAGGCAGCTCAAAGGCCACAGAAAGGAGAGGCTGGTGCCCTTGATCTGTGCCAGTTCCACAGTCCTGGGCAGCAGGCACCGAACACAGGGGGAACAGAGGGCACAGCAAGAGGGACAAAACCAGTCAAGGTCAGAGACTGGGAAGAGCCAGAGCTGGAAGCAGGAACAGCTGCTTCACTGCACTCTTGGACAAAGCTCTTGGCTGGTTCAAAGTACTGAAAGGTGTGAAGGGCAGAGAGGAGACCACAACAAACAATGCTCCTGTTTTCACAGCCTCCCCTCTCAGTGTCCCAGAAGGAATTGGATGAACTGTATTCTTCTCTGCCAGTGTCTCATTCAACATGAGCATCTTAGCTAAAGGAGCTGAAGCTTTAGGCCACAAGAGGTGACCAAGGGGGGACTTTTGGACCAAAGTAATGCTGCCAACATGGACCTAGCTGAATCCAGCAGGTGGAATCCTGGAATTATCAAATCCTTTCTGTTGGAAAAGACCTGTGAGCACTGTGAGTCCCGCTGTTCATCCAGCACCGTCAAACTCAGCACAAAACCACATCCCTCAAGTGTCAAGGCCTGGAAGCAGGCCCTGAGCCAAAGGTGACCTCTGGATGAACCTTCCAACCAAAGGTTATCATTGTATACACTCATTAGGAAAATGTGCATGGTCATTAGTGATAGGTGTATCAACTCATTAACGAAACATATATTGACCTTTTTGTGTTTAGAAGCTGCACAAAGCCATGAAATCTGATATCTGACCTTGTTTTAGGGTGTATGATCAAAGTCAGCTTCCTTGGTTCCTCCTTGAGACCTGGCCAGGTTTGGGGGGAACTGAAGAGGAGAATGAAGACAGAAGGATGTATAGTAAATGACACTGATTCCTGAACTTGGTCTCTGTGTCTCTGTTGCTGACCCTGCCTATTGGTAAAGCAAAGTTGGTGTAGTCTGGCTAGATCACCACAAAATGTTGCTTTTTGTATGTAAATGTAAGAAATCAGTCCTGTCTGAAATTCCCAGGTAGAGGGAAAAACTTCCCTAGATTTTGCTGCCTCTGGAATGGGCTTAGGTCAGAGCATCATGAGAACAATGGAGAAGTCAGCTGAAAGAAGCTGAACCACTGGATGTATTTAAATATGGAAAAATGGAAAGAACTTGTGTGTTTGGGAAGATAAGGATGATTTTTATTAACAGCATCTCAAAAACAGCACCAACAGAGAGAATGATTTCTGCCAAAATGCTCCCATATGGAGTGACAAAAAAAGCTCTTAATCTTGAACTTGGATTCATTTCTGCAAAGGAAAGAGTAATATTATAATCAATAATTATACATATATTTAATTGTTATGTAATTATTAATATTATATGAATATATATGATATTATGTATATGTATATGTATATGTATAAAAAATTTCATATATGGACTTTCGCATATATATAATGGCATTTTAAAATAATACTCCAAGTAGTAATTTTTTAACTTTTAATGCTCAGGGATGTAACACTTAATTATCTACACGAAATTACTGTCTAGGACCCAAACATCACTGGTGAACTCTGTGAGATTGTACAGAGCAAATCAAAGAGGAATGGATGAAATTGGCAGTTTTTACAGGGTTTGCTGACACTAGAATATGGAATGCTTTGTATGTTCCTGTGAAAAATAAAGTGAGTAAGACTGCTGGGTTTTTCATACACCAGACCACCCACAAGCTGCAGCACTGATTGCGCAGATAAGAGGTTGCTAAAGAGCAGTTGAAAAAAAAATAGGAGATGGAAATGTATTGCAGTGAAAATCCCATCTCACAGATGTGCTCCATACCCTTAACAATGGGCCCACTGGGAATGGAAACCCCCCTGGATATGCATGGCTGCACCCAGTTTGGAAATACAGCCATGGGCAGTGAGACTTGGACTTCTTGGGAAATTATTCTGGGTGTGATGGCCCTTGATAGGACCACCCCAGAGGCCGCAGGGCTGGACCTTTATGCATTAGGACTAGTTAGGATAAATCAGAGGCAAATGAGAGTTATCAATACCAGAATAGGTATTCAGATTCCTTCTGGATGCTTTGGTTTGATAAATATTCACTCGAGCTTGGCCTTCAAGTGTTCATGTCTTGGGAGGAGTAATTGGTGCAGATTATCAAGGAGAAATTTAAGTAATTCTCTTAAACAATAGTGAAGAGTTGGACTATTCAACCCCATATTCACTTGTGGAAGTGCAGCCTAATTATTGACATGGCAGTTTTTAAAACAACTGTGAAAAAAGGACATCTACCTCAAATCTCTGCTGTTCATGGAGATAAAGGGTTTGAATACACCAGTCCTAATACCAGAGTCACAGTGTGGGTGCAGAGTCCAAATGACCCTCCCAGGCCAGCTGAAGGAACTGCTCTGGAAAAAGACAACACTGTGTGAATCCTGAACCCTGGGTGAGAAGGATGAGAATATGTCCCTGCAGCCAAGTGTTCTGTGCCAGAACAAGTGGATGTTATAGGATATTGTTTTACAGTTCCTGTAGCACCGAATCTCTGTGTTTGCCCCAACAGTTCTTTGGAAAATGCTCTGATCCACGGGACTCCATGTGAAGGCTGATGTGATACTGAGGCACTTCCACACAAATTCCATCCAGGAGCCTGGGTGCCCTAAGGGACTGGGACCTGGCACGTCTCCAGCCAGAGGGGATAGGACCCCACCAAAGCTTGTCACCCACAGATAGCGCGGGAAAGCTAAACAGCAAAGGGCCTCGGGGGCATTATTTTGCAATTAAAAAGGTGTCAGCTCTGGGGCAACAGAATTATTGTTCCTAACCAAAATGAGATTGCGGAAAAAAGAATGAAAAACTGTCACTAAACAACTATTCATGCTTGTAAATCGTATCTTGATAGCTAGAATTCTTGTTTGCCAGAAAAATCTCTAGAGTTTTATCAAGGATTAGTCATGAAAATTGTCATGAAAATGTAAATATAAAGTAGACAACATACTCAATCTAACTAATTGCTGGATATGTTCTGAACCAGAGGAAAATTAAGGCAGAGGCATGGTCTGTCATGTTTGTCACGGTTTGCTTTTTAAAAATGAGCCCCAGGGTGGATTTGCTGCTGAACCCTGGAACCTCAGGGCCTGAGAGGACATTGCACAAACTTCACCACAAGCACACGGCAGAAGAAAAACCCAAAGTATCTCAAAGCATGAATGGGTCCCACTGAGGTCCATCCCGAACACAGGCTCCTCATGGACTCCTTGAAAGAGAAAATTGGAGGCCATGATTGCCCAAAAACCTCATAGAGACTCAGAGAAGAAAGGAAAAAGGAAAGTACCTTGAAAAACTGAAGTACTTTGAAGTAGTAATGAGGCCCACTGAGTGTTATTACTCAAAAAGGCTCTCAAGAGACTCATTAAAGCTGATAATTGCAGGCCATGATTGCACAAATCTCTCAGATACTGCAAGGCAGAAGCAAAACTCAAAATCCTTGGTAAAACCCAACCAAAATTCCCAAGATCGGTCCTTGTTTTTCCTATTGCCATGCCCTTAAGCCAAATGTATTCTTCCCCTTCAATTGTCCCTCCTGGAAAAGCAGGCCCAGCATGCCTTGTGCCTGTGATAAGACTTCACAGGTACAGCAAAACTTGAGTTAAAACTTTTGGTATCAAGGCCAAGACTTTGTGTGGCCAGGCAGAGGGAGGTAGGACGCAGAGCTGCCAGCAAAGGAAGGGGCAGCAAGGTGGGGCAACCAGGGGATGACGACAGCCTGCAGGGACAGAAGCGCAGGGAATGGACACCGTAGGACAGCCTGGGCTGCACAGGGCACAGGGGTGGGCAGCAGCTGAAAGGCTCTGCCAGAGCCAACTGCTTCAACACTTGGGCCATGGCTGCTGGCCCTGGGCCTGAGGCCAGCAGGGGACAAGTGAGCCTTGCTGTGCTGGAGCCTCATTGCCTCCTTGTCCCTGCTCAGCAGATTGGCAAGGGCCGCCCCATGGTCCTGCACTTGGCATTGCACATCCCAAGAGCCCAGTGGCCTGGGAAGACCCCTGAGCAATGAGGGAGGGACAGGATGTGCCTTGCCAGGCACTGGACTCAGGCATTGACCCTTTGAGTTCCTGAAGCACATCCAGGTTTGCTCAGCATCAGACACACCTTTCCCTTTTTTGTCCCCACCTGTTATCACTGCCTCCAGTGCTCAACTCTAACTGCAACCTGGGGACACCTTCTCAATGGTGTTCCTCACTGGGATCCATTAAAACTTCAAGAAACTTTGGAGTTTCCATCTCAACCTGAGTTCTTAAAAAGTTTTTTTAAGAATCTCTCAGGGACTGAGTCTGATGTAAACAGCACCAAAGCCCTGAGAGTTTCATTAAAGTCTTTGTGCTGTGTCTGTGCTGCTGAGCTGGGCTGGGCTCTTGGTACAGAGGCAGCTCCTGGCTACCATGAAAGCATTCAAAAAGACATTTCTGCTGAGGAGCAGCTCCTCTCCCAGTCCAGCAGGGCTGGGCACTGCAGGCACTGAGGGGTCAGGAGCCAGGCACAGACAAGCTGAAGGCAATCAGGACTGGGAAGACATAGAGCTGAGACATCATTTGGAAAACATCTTTGCCACTCTACATGGTGAGTATGTGGGGGTAATGATGCCTTGGGTTTTAGATTTTATATTTTCAGATTCTCCACTATTTAGTCAGTTACTCTGCAACTTCATATTATATGTTAGTAAGTTCTCTCACAGGCTGTTAGACAAAGCAATTGATTCACTGCTAGAGAATCAAGTACAACAGGTACCTAAAAATCATAAACAAGGCTAAGGGCAGAGGGCAAGCCAGGGGCTGAGGCTCCATTAACTGCAACTGTGGTTGGATAATTGATCCCAAGATGCAGATGAACCAAAACTTATGAAGTGTAAAAAAGTTGTGACCAGTATCCATCTTGGACTTGACTTGGATGTAGCCCCTGCAAGGCTCCTGCACTGCCCAACATGACCTTTGAATAAATACCTGTTTTATTCCTTTTGTTCTATCTCTGTTCCAAGTCAGCCTTTCCAGAATCGGTTCCAGGGCAATGTCCCCTGTGCTGTAGGAGGATGACTTGGAGCCAGCACATCCCACAGCCTGGAGGATGTGTCAGGAGGATTCTCCCAGTTTCCTGAAGCAGAGGAGAGGAGGAGGAAGATGTTCTGCTGCATGGGGCTGCCCAGCAGTGTTAGAGGGACAGGGCAGGAGCTCCTGCTGCCAGGGAGAGCTGCAAGGGCTAAGGCTGGGACTGCAGCCAGGGCTGCCCAGGGCTGTCCTGCAGAGCAGCTCCTGCAGCCCTCAGGGTTCCTGGCCAGCTCAGGGAATTGACACATGCCAGGGAGCTCTCAGCCTGCCTGGCAGCTCCCATGCACTGTGGGGAGAAGTAGGAGGGGGAAGGAGTCACCCCCATCAGGGCAGATTCCTCCTCCTGTACAGATGGTGCTGCATGGCCAGGGCTGCTCTCATCTCTCCTCAAGGGAAGGGAAAGGGGCTGTCAGGTGTGCCTGTGTCACTGAGACTCCTGCACTGTCCCACTGGGCATCAGTAGATCTGCCTCACATCTCCCTCACAAAGTCCTCGCCCTCCTTGCCTACAGACAGCAGCAGCAGCACCTTGCTTGCAGCATCTCAGTTTGTCTGAGCTGCCCTGAAGGCCCTGCTGCAGGGAGTTGACCTCAGGCAGTGCCCTGTGCTGGGAGGGGTGTGCAGGGCAGAGCTGAGCCCCTAGGGTTGGGCTGGGCTCTGGCAGCACTGGCAGGGACAAGGCTTGGATAGAGAGAAACAGCTCTCAGTAGGCACGCCTCCAGGCATCAGAGAGCTACACCAAACCTGGATAGCCCTTCCTGTCCAGCAACACAGAAAAAAGGACAGAAGAATTTAAGGTTATTTATTTTTAAATTGAAGCTTTGAAGAAGTCCAGTTTATTTTTCAAGCCTTCTTTAAGGGCTATCACCTTAAGTAGAGGAAAGTACAATGAGTATACACAGTTTTGAGGCAAAATTCTGACTGCACTGGAGCACAGGAGCCCTGTTTTCCCTCTGAGCTTTCCCATTTCAGGCTGAGATCAATGACGAAGAGGGTAGAATCAGCAGTACAAAATGGAACTCAAGAAAGATTAGTGAAGTTTTGTCACAGGAAAAGAAGAAACTCTGATGGGATTCCTAGGAAAATAACATATGATTAATTCAAGGAAATCTGTCCCAGCATGTCAATGTTCTCTTTCAACCAGGAGAAGAAATGTCCAACAGCAGCTCCATCAGCCACTTCCTCCTGCTGCATTGGCAGACACACGGCAGCTGCAGCTCCTGCACTTCTGCCTCTTCCTGGGCATCTCCCTGGCTGCCCTCCTGGCAACGGTCATCATCAGCGCCGTAGCCTGCGGCCACCACCTGCACACCCCATGTTCTTCTTCCTGCTCAACCTGGCACTCACTGACCTGGGCTCCATCTGCACCACTGTCCCCAAAGCCATGCACAATTCCCTCTGGACACCAGGACCATCTCCTATGCAGGATGTGTGCTCAGGTGTTTTGTTTCTGTTCTTCATCTCAGCACAGTTTTCCTCCTGACCATCATGAGCTACGACCGCTACGTGTCCATCTGCAAACCCCTGCACTACGGGACTCCTAGGCAGTAGAGCTTGTGTCCACATGGCAGAAGCTGCCTGGGCCAGTGGCTCACTGCTCTGCTGCACACGGCCAATACATTTTCCCTGCCCCTGTGCCATGGCAATGCCTTGGGCCAGTTCTTCTGTGAAGTGCCACACATCCTCAAGCTCGCCTGCTCACATTCCTACCTCAGGGAAC
This sequence comes from Erithacus rubecula, assembly GCF_903797595.1. NCBI lineage: Eukaryota > Metazoa > Chordata > Aves > Passeriformes > Muscicapidae > Erithacus > Erithacus rubecula. The sequence continues at coordinate 457,560 of NW_027636365.1, forward strand.
TTGGGGTTTCTGTTTTCACTACCAGCTTAGCATTTGGTTGTTTTGTGTTCATTGTTTTCTCCTATGTGCAGATCTTCAGGGCCGTGCAGAGCATTCCCTCTGAGCAGGGACGGCACAAAGCCTTTTCCACCTGTCTCCCTCACCTGGCTGTGCTCTCCCTGTTCCTCAGCACAGGCACATTGTGCTACCTGAAACCCCCCTCCATCTCCTACACATCCTTGGATGTGGCACTGTCAGTTCTGTACTCAACGGTGCCTCCAGCCCTGAACCCCTTCGTCTACAGCCTGAGAAACCAGGAGCTCAAGGCTGCAGTGTGGACACTGATCACTGGACGATTTCAGACAAAATAAACTGTGGTCCAGTTTTTAAAAATTACTTGTAATAAAAGCCATATTTGATTGTTCCTTTTTGGATTTGTTGTTGGTTTGTTTTTATTCCATTTGTTTTAGTGTTATTTTATACAATATTTAACTCTAGGCAATACTAGTTTATACCATTTCCCATTTTATATTTCTCCACCTTTTCTTTGACACACAGTCTGTGTCAATGAGGAACTGTGATTCTGGTGTCTTTAAATGAACTGAAGAATCTCCCAGCAGTGTTATCACGATGCCCTCTTTATTCCCTTCTCTGTAGCTGCAGCAGCAATGTCTATGATCAGAGCTGGGGCAGATCAGGTCTGGCATGGCAGCTGTGCCCAGCAGCAGCAGTACTTGGTGCTGCCAGTGCTACTAGAGTGTCACTGCCCCGCTGTCCTCCTGCCCCTCCTGTTGCTGCAGGGCCTGAGTGCTCTCGGGCCGGGCACAGCCCTGGGGTGGCAGTTCTGGAGCTGCAGCATGGATAGGCCATGGGCACTGCAGGGCAGTGCTGACACCTAAGGGCAGGGCCTGGGGGCTCCAGGCTTTTTGCCCAGGCTCTCTCCAGAACACTTGATCAGGCAATGCTGAGCAGAGAAAACCCGTGAGCAGCCCCAGACTGGCCATGGGTAGGCTGGGGGCAAATAGCATGGCTGGGGCTCTGCAAGGTACCTGAAAGGGGGAGACCCTGACTAGGAGCAACAGAGCAGGGGCTGATCCATCCCCACTGCGCTGGACAGCCCAGAGCAGCATCCCAAAGTGTTCTCATGCACCTGTCAACAACATCCCCCTCTGCAGCCCTGGCCTCTCCCCCAGCTCACACAGGTACCGCATCCTTGTGGGCACAGACATGACAGCACTGGCTCAGGAGCCACTCTTTGCACTGCACAGAGCAGGCGTCAGAACCCCCATGGTGATGCTGTGGGCAGATGGAGCTGAGTGAGCACAAATGCCATCAGTCAATGGGGCCAGCAAGGGCTGGGGGACACCAGGGAAACCACTCAGGTTTGTTGTGGCATCTGCAATCAGCCAGAAAATTCCCATGAGCTGTGAGTTTCTTGTCCCACTGCAGATCTTGTTGCTCAGAGCCTGAGCTGTCTGGCAGCCACCCCAAAACTGCCCTGAGCATTTCCTTTGCTTCACCTTGGCTCTCTTTCCTCTTCCCTGACCCTGATGTCTTCCTCTTGCCCACCCTGTTCTCCTCCCCTGCAACCAGCCCTTTCATATTTGCCCTCTCCTCTCTGACCCCACTCCCCATTTCAGTTCCTGAGCTGGCACCATGGGAATGTCCCTTGGGGAGAAGGATCATCATACAAGTGCTTCAGGAATTTTCTACAACGTCCTGCAGTGCCTCGTGCTGCTGCCTTGCCAGAGGCACCCCAGGCCAGGGGAGCATATCTGGGCTGGTGTGTCTGGGTGTGGGACTCCGTGTTCTGGGCACTGAGGAGGGGCTGGAGAGGCTCTGCAGGACTGATAGGATGAGCTTTGGGACCTATGTGGAGAAGCTGAGGGACCTGGGATGCTGGACCTTCTGAAGACGAGGCCCAGGGCTCATCCTGACACTGCTCCAGGGGTGGTTTTAGAGAATCACAGAAACAGCCAGGCTGGAAAGACCTTGGAGATCATCAAGTCCATCCTGTGCCCTGACACAACCTTGTCTCCCTGAGCCGCCTCTTCTCCAGGATAAAAGATCCCAGCTCCCTCAGCCACTTCTCACAGGACTTGTGCTCCAGACCCCTCACCAGCCTTGTTTCCCTTTCTATGTAAACACTCCAGGCCTTCCATGTCCTTCCTTATCTGCGAGCCCAGAAGTGGACACAGCCCTCGAGGTGCAGCCTCACCACTGCTAAGGACATGGGAAGAATCACTGCCCTGTGCTTCTGGCCACACAATTCCTAATCCAAGCCAGGTGCCATCGGCTTTCTTGGCCACCTGGGCACACTGCTGGCTCATGTCCAGGCTGCTGTCCATCAGTGCCTGCTGGAGCCTTTCTGCCTGGCCTCTGTCCAGCGACTCTTTCTCCAGCCTGGAGCACTGCAAGGATTGTTGTGGCAAAAGTTGAGGACCCAGTAGCTGGTCTTGCAAAACTCCACCTTGATGGATTTGGGCCCTGGATCCAGCCTGAACAAGTCTTCAGGGAGGCTGCATTCCCAGCCAACTTGGTGCCACTTGGGTTCCATGAGGCCCTGAACAGCACAATGGTCTCCATGATTCCATAAGGCATCCCAGTATCACAATGTCCCTTAAGTTCCATGGGAGCCTTTGGTGTCACAAAGTCCCTTGAACCCTTGGGCCCTGCAGTGCCACAATGGATTCTTTGTTCCATGAGGTCTTACAGTACAGCAAAGCTCTCCTTGTTTCCACAGTGTCACAATGGCCTCCTGGTTCCAAGGGCCACCATGGTGTCAAATATGTTTCCTTCATTCCACGAGTCCCTAAGGAGCAGAACTGGCGCCTTGGTTCCATGGGGCCTGCAGTGTCACAATGGCCCCAACATTGCACAAGGTCCTGCTCTGTCACAATGCTCTGCATGGTTCCACAAGGCCCTGCAGTGTCACAGTGGCCTCTTGGATCCATGAGGCCTCCGAGGGCTGCCATGAATTCCTTGGTGCTGCAGTGTCACAATGGAGCCCTGGTTATACAAGATCCTGCAGTGTCACCAGGATCCTTGGTTCCATGGGGCACCACAGTGTCAGAATTGTTCCCTTAGTTCTAAGAGTCCTTGCAGTAAAACTATGGCCCCTTGGTTCCATAGGGCCCTGCACTGTCACAGTGGCCTCTGTGGTTCCACGAGGACCCACATTTCACAATGGACTCCTTGCTTCCATGTAGCCCCACAGTGTCACAGTGGCCCCTTGGCTCTGTAGTACCATGTCATACACAGTGTCACTATGGTCCTCTCAGTTTCATGAGGCCCCACAGTGTCACAATGGCCCCTTGCTTCCCCAGAGCCCTGCAGTGTCACAATCATCACAGAATCACCCAGGGTAAAAAAGATGTTTGAGAGCATCAAGTCCTTCCTCTGACCTAATACCATCTTGTCACTCAGACCATGGCACTCTGTGCCACATCCAGTCTATGCTGAAACACTTCCAGGGACAATGACTTACCCACCTCCCTGGGTAGCCCATTCCAATGCCCAATCACCCTTTTATTCAAGAATATTTCTTAATGTCCACCCTAAAACTCCCCTGGTGCATTTATGACTGTGTGGTTTTGTCCTTTCACTTTTCCTCACACAGGATCCCAAACCCCACTGGCAGCAT